>NC_079909.1:16316285-16616285 GCF_024868665.1 Triplophysa rosa | reverse complement strand
CTCTCAATGCCAATCCTGCACATTTCAGACGTCTCTCTCTTATTTAACACATCTGATTCAAAACGAAAAAGTGATTCATGAACTGAACTGGTCACGAAATGTGCAATGCTGTTGAGAAGCATCTCTGATGTGTGTTCTAGTTATTAGACAGCACACAAAATCTTTCCTCTTGTCTTCAGATTTTTGTTTCACTTATATTATTGAAGATAAAAGCAGTATGATAAAACTTTGATGTTGATTATTGCTGGAAAAATGGGCTGTCTTGAATAATAATTTCTGTGATTTGTTCTCCACTTTCATTTTGACTTTCTTTTGTTTGTCCTTTGTTTAAAGTATATCTTTTTCTTTATCTCTGTAGTCAGTTGCACTCATTACATCAATCTGTATTTCTTTGTCTGCTTGTCCTTGTACTCAGCCTCTATTCTGTATTTTTCTCTTGAGTGGCTCATCCATTTACTTTGTGTGTTTGTGTGGATTGACACTTTGAGTGTAGTGTGATGAATGTGGCAGATGTTCCCATGGAGATGTACTTTAACATGTGTGTGTGCACACACGCCGCACGCACACAGGTTTCACTATGGCTACTGAGGCTTAAACTGTTTTTATACCAGGCTAGTGATAATGTTCTATCTTCTAACCATCACACAATTCTGTCGACATTATTGAGTTGAAAGTAAAACATGAATTGGCGAATTTCTCTTTCTGTATGTTTGTGTGAGCACAAGGTGAAGATCATTTATCAAATCTCACCTCTTTCTGCACTCTTGTATATATTTGATCCTTGTAACTAAATGCTGCATGTGTGTGTATGTTTGCAGCATTTTGTCTGTGCCAAGTGCGAGAAACCCTTCCTGGGACACCGTCATTATGAGAGGAAAGGTCTGGCTTACTGCGAGACCCATTACAACCAGGTAACACAAGTAAAACTGAGACATGCTCTACGCAAGTACATGGACACAAAGGCCACAGTCTGTTTCTTCATTGGTCAAACGTATGAAACGTGTTCAAAACTGTCTCCTTATCTTACCTGGATTCACAATGATTAGATATTCTATTAATAGTTTGAGAAAAGTTGAGACATCAGGTTCTATTTCGCAGGAAATGTCAGTTTGATGTCATTTGGCTTCAACCCATGCAAAGTAACCTGCAATTTTATGTTTCAAAGAGAGATGGCGATATAGAGGCAAAGGTCATGGATTGCAACTTAAACTATACAAAAACAATTGGTTTAATGGCACAGACATTTGACGAAATGTTCAACAGGCCCATCCGCACACAGTGCATCGACTGAGAACCTCACAACTACATTTTCATATTTGCGTAAAATATGTTCCTGGCCTCACTTGTTGTTCTCCAAGAGTTTTTCTTAGAAATGCTGTTATTTATAAACTTTGTGGGTTGTGAATGCTTTGATTTTGACATGAGACTAAACCATCTGTTATGTCTGTCTCTAGCTCTTCGGTGACGTTTGTTACCATTGCAACCGCGTGATCGAGGGAGACGGTAAATACTGTTTACTTCCACAACACAACTATGCTCCGATGTGCAGTTGTTTTGGCTAAAGGTGCTATAGGTTTGAATATTAAGATGTTGTTTGTTGGTTTTTCTCTCAGTGGTCTCGGCTCTGAATAAGGCTTGGTGTGTGAATTGTTTCTCCTGCGCAACATGTAACACCAAGCTCACCCTCAAGTAAGTGATCTCACACACCCTAAAGGAAGTCACCAGAGATGCAGAGTGGCTTGTGAGAGGTTTCTTTAAGCGGAAATGTTTTTCAGGTTAAACATACAGTATGTGAGGATGTAAACCTAAAATGCAAAAAGATTGAGTACCTGTGTGCTGTCCTTTCCTCTTCTTTGTTATTGACTCTTCTGTATCCGTGTGTACATTTGTCTGGTTCTGGTCACACTGCAAAAAAATTCAAGTTGTTTCAACGTATTATTATTTAGTAACTAGTTCCACAGAAATTTTATGTTCACTCAATTTCTGTCCCCAAAGTGTTACTTGAATTATTTTTTAGTTGACCCAAACTTGACTCAAATATTAAAAAGTATGCTTGCTCAACTAGTTTTATAGTTCATTCAACTAAAGATTTTTAATTAGTTTAATATTTGAAAACATACAGCAAAGATTAAGTCAATTAAAATGTAAGTATTTACCCCACGTTTTATCTGTTACTTCAATTAATTTTTATTATTTTGGGAATTTTAACTAGAAAAACATGTGGAACTTATAAATAATTGCACATGAGTGCAGATTCCTCCAGTGATTCTTTTAAATTCTGCATAGACCTGGAAATAACATTGGATAACAGAGGAAAACATGAAAGAATAATTTCATGAATGAATAAGTTCTCAAATAAATTACTCAACCTCATGCAATCTTAGTTGAATAAACTGTGCAGGCAAAAACACACAAAACAAGCCCACATTACCCGTATATAACTTATTACTATTTTTAACAATAAGTTTAATAGATTTCAGTCAGTCGCATCGAAATGGAGCACCATACAGCAACATAACATATTGGCTTATGAGAGCAAAAGCACATGCCATATCTTAACTTTACAAAAAAAACTTACAACACGCCAAAATTACATTTAAAACCTTCATTATACAGATTTAAACATTGCGTGTTATTAATTATCAGGGTGAAAGACTTTTTTCCCTTGACTAAAATTGAATTTCCGTCAGACATGCAACGTAAACACTTAGGCCTATGTCTTAACTAAAAGCTTTACTTTTCCCTCGGACACTTACCATATAACACACACTTATATTTATATCTTCACAAAAACATTGAATATTTGCGTCTTTGTCAATTAATTTAGTTTAAAATTAACATTTATTTACTGCCACTTACCTGACGTGAACTTGAGAATACGGCTGCCCGACTTGTGTGAAACCGGTGGAAAGTGACTCCGGCAGTAATGTGCGGATTGATCCCGAATGAGCAGTGATCCTTCCGAGTCCGACTAGACATCTTAAATTCAATAGCATATACACTCTCACAAACTACACACACATATATGTTCTCCTAAATATTCATCTAAATATATATATTCAGAAGAAGGTTTATTTCAATTGTGGTATATTGGGGACTATTTCTCCATCCGCTCCTTCAGACTAAAGTTAAAGAAAAGATAAAAGTTATGAAACTTAACTTTGCTCTCAATCAAAACGATTTCCCCAGGGGCAAATGATAGATATACAAGACCAAAGATTGCCCTTAAGATCTAGCCAAAATGAATTAAATCCCATGTTTAAACGCCACAGAGACATCAGAGCCAGCGATAAATTTCAGAAGCGCTTGTCCGAGGTGAGGCTGCGTTAGGCGGGGTCCATGAGCACGGAACGCCCGGTGATCGCCTGGAGCTCACTCTCCGAAAGCGTCCGAGCAAATGTTCAAATAGACGCTATCTTTATTAACCGACCGCATATTTGAACTTAAAACACATACATTCTCGCCCGAACAACTCTTAAAACTACATTTCATGACCGAATAACAGTATGATGGGCATTTTACTGCATGCGCAACGCATGACATATACAGTGTAGCTGTCTTAAGTACATATATGGACTAGATTTGTCTTCATTAGTTCAGCCAACATTCGCCATTCTGAAAGTTGACTGGATTTGAAAATAACCCTTAATTTAATGTTTTTAAAATATATTTATGCTGACTTAAAATAATATGTCTTCCTAACTAAGCCCGAACAAGAATAATGGTTCAACATGGGTTCAATATTTTTGCCCTTCCAACATTTAATTAATTGGCGTTTTTACAGTGCAGTAAAGTGTCTTTAAATTGGGTCTCTCGGCTGCTGTGTGTCCTTCTGATGTTTTTCTTTAGGTCATTACTAACTTTTCTGTACTCCTAATGCTTGTATTTTTTATTTCTGTCTCCCTCAATCCTCTCCACTGCTCTTAAAATGGCACCAAATCCTATTTCCCTTTCTCTCTCCCACTTAAAATCTGTTTCCTCTTCCCATTTTCCATTCGCTTTCCCTCTTGTTGCTAGTTTCTTCTGTCCTGCCTCTCGGTGGCCCTGGAGGGACAGATTTGTGGAGGTGGACCTAAAGCCGGTGTGTAAACACTGTTACGAGCGGCTGCCGGAAGAACTAAAACGTCGTTTGGCGAAGCGTGAACGCGACTCTCGTGAACGCCGAAAGAAAGCCTTCGCTGTCTGTCTGTAACCCTTTTCTATCTCTTTTTATCTCTCCATCTTCATCTGTTTCACTCGTTGGCATTGGTTAGTGTCTTCATTTGTGTCTCATTTCATTTTTGTTTGCTTCATTGATGTTTCGTAGTGTTAGGTTTCCATTTTTGAAAATTGGTCATTGGTTAGATATGGTGGACCTGTTTGTCATATTCTGAATGACATGGTATTTTTTCGTTTTTATTCATTCTCCATTACTCATAGACCTATATTACTGTACAAGACCTTTAAAAGTAAAAAAAACGACATGCTACATACATGTGTTTTGTTGAAATATTAACACTTTAATCATATTTAAGAATGTGTTATTGTTTTCTGGAACAGAGGTGGACAGTACTACTCTCAAGTACATTTTCAAGTATCTGTACATCATCAAATGTGTTTTTTTCTGTGGATTTTTTTTACTACGCTACATTATAAGGCATATATCATACTTTTTACGCCACTCGATTTTATAAATACATTTTACCTTTAATACTTAATTCCATCAAAAATCTAGTACTTTCTTATTTTTACTGAAACATTATTGTTGAGTAAGAAAAGTACTAGGTTTTTATTATACTTATGTATTAAAGATAAAAAAGTCAAAATATTTTATTTAGGACATGTATGAATTAATTAAATGTATTGGAGTAAAAAGCATGATATATGCTTTATAATGTAATTAATAAAAAAAGAAAGTAAAAACACTGATAAAGTACAGACTTGAAAGATGTCCGTGAGTAGAGTAAAATACTTCCACCTCTACTATAAAAAATATATATAATGTGATGCAAATGCACAGACAAAAAGTATTATTAAATTAGTTATTTAAAGGTGTGTGATGCTGTTTGCAGGAACAAGTTTGTGGAGTTCGACATGAAGCCAGTGTGTAAGAAATGTTACGAGAAGTTTCCTCTGGAGCTGAAGAAGAGACTCAAGAAGCTAGCGGAAACTGTGGGCCGCAAGTAGACCTCTTCACCTACAGGAGGAGCCAAAGGCTGAACAAGTATTCCAACAATGGTGCTTCAAAGAGACCAAAGAAAATCTGGACCACTTATTGGTAACTTGCGTCTTATATGTCTAGTCTTACTTAAATGATGTATTTCTGATATCTGTCTTTTTGGCATTGCTATAAGTAGCCCACAGATTTTCATTGGTCTCACACCAAAAGTTGTTGTTGTGTGTTAACAAGCTTGTATAATCACTGAAACTAAAACCAAACAAATGCGTTTATATTGTCTTATGATATATATGTGTACTTGCATGTTTATAAAGTTGATTCTAGATGTGGGCACACTGTACATGGGGCTTGTGATCATCCAGCACGTATTTGAGCTTGTTTTTCCTTCCTCAAAGCTAAAACCGTTCCTGTGTCTGGCCCTGGGCCTCAGCTTTGATCTGTTGATCTAAAAGTGCTATTTGATATTTAATGTATGCCCAAGCCTTACATTTTCTGTCTGAGAGGGATTAAAAAGTTAGCGCATGATGTAATGAGCTTAGAAGAATGCAACAACCTTTAAACTCGACCTTCGAACTCTTCACTCGACCAACAACTTAAGTGCTGTGATCTCCCCCTTTGCTTTTATTGCGCTTTATTAAAAGCTTTTCCTGTCTATTAGAAATATGCAATCATTTAAATCACTTTCATTTCTACATAGTGTTAAGTGTCTCAATGTTTTAACTATTTACTTCTAAGACTTTAGATTTAGGACCCATCTGCCTTATTTTATTACAGGCCTTTTAAAATCCACAGATGAACTCGTGCCTTGTGTTTTGTAATCTAAATAAATGGCAGATTATGTATGATTTATGTAACAAATGACTGAATTTAATTCTGATTCTTAATTCTAGCGTGAAGTCTTAAAACGAAATTTACGAAACGTTTTTATAATTTGTGTATTTTAAGTTTTAACCTCACTACATTTCAGATGGTATGGTTTGTTCACTCGTTTTAAAGAGCTTGCTTTGAAAAACATTGCAAACATTTCATTTTAAATGACAGAAATATATGGAGCATTAGCAAATATACTTTTATGCATTTATCTATATCTGGATTAGCGGATGCATTTGAGCAGAAAATACAGAGTTGTGATGCTTGCTGACAGCTTTGAAATAATAACTGTTCTGTATGTCAAAATATATGAATAAAGTATGCACTATTTCATCATGGTAATTTCAGATGTCTTCATGTTGTTGTGCATCTAAATGTCGCTCAGGAATATGAACATCTTATCCCTTGATATCAAATGAATTTAATCGTTTTACATTTGCTGTTCACGAATATAAGTCTATTGAGGTTTATGAATTAAGATTAGTGTTTGACCTTCTGCTTTTAGGTTTTATGTGATGTGTGGTTAATTGTGTCACCAGGTGGCGCTCTGCACACACAAAAAACATCTTGTTGGTAAAAGTCTTCAAAGTTGCAGATCGCTATGCTGAAGTGTCATAACTCCTCTCTGATTTGCTTATTTTTCTCTTTACAACATTAATGAATTGTTTCAGTCTAAAGAATGAAGAATAGAAAAGAGACGTAACAAATCAAGTAGGCTACTCGCAGGTGGATTAACCTGAAGGAACCGAAGAATGCCAAGCAAAAGTTTAAACAATACCTCCGATTCCATTATTGCGACTCACTGGCACAACTGAGAACTGTGGAAAAATATTATCTGGCTGTCGTCTCCTGACTGTCATCCTTTACAATGGGGGTAATTTACATTCAGTGGCACTAATTTCTGTGCTCCCGACGGCTCCAGCAATTCGTCATTCCCCTTGCGAGAGTATCTTCCTTTACCGAGTCTTTTCAAATCAAACGAGAGAAGGAAATGACAAAGAACAATGAGACATTCAGAAAGTTGTGAAAGAGGACAATTGAAGAGGGTGGATGCGTGTGCTTCGTTTCCTTGGAGATAATCTCGCGCTTGCGTTTCAAAGCGCTTCTCTTCACCAAGAGGCCTTTTAATAAACCTCGTTCATCTTTATCTACACGCACCGGACCAAATAGATTTCGCTCTCCTTGTTCATCGATTATGATGTAGTCCCTTTATAACAACCCCATAAAACATCTTAAGTACACTTTTGAAAATGGTGATATGGGTGGCGGGAAGCTAAAAGTGAGTCCCGCCTGCTAATTACGGATCAAACTAGATGTTCATTTGGAGCCTGCGGTGCATCCAGTTTGTTAAAACCATGTTGTGCCCAAAGGCCTATTTTGGTCTAAGTGAATAAGTATACAGTTGGATAAGAGAACCTATAAGTAGCCCTTTTTAATTATTCATGCTGACTGGGAATAGTTATATCTGCTGGACTTTGTTATTCAAACATTGAACGCATTGATTGACTACCGTAGACGTTTGGTACTCTTGGATCGGTTTGTGTGTGCGTATGAGACTCAAAAAAGGGATGAATACACGCGGAGAGGATCAACACTGTGGGGAGTTATTGCAAAGGACTGAAAATCTATCATGGTGACAGTATTGCATGAAAAACGTCGATACGTGTCACACACAGAAACCCTTCCGGGTGGATAAAAGAAAGCGACAAGTGCCGAACCGGGGATCTGTGTGCGGAAGCGCACAGGTGCAGCCGTGCTTATCGGGTTTCTGGTTGTCCAAACGTAGCCCAGTTCATTTTTTGGATTAATATTATTGATCCAAAGAGGAAAATTATAGTAGGCCACTCATCCGATAGGAACGCGCTTGCAGTGCCGAGCCGGGTGGTGATTTGACTAAAGTTGACCAAGAAAAGTCGAGGGAGATGCAAACAGAATGTGTCCATTAATCATCTTGTTGGGTGGTTTCTATAAAGTATGCGCTAGCATATGCGAATCTTGAAAACGTTGGTCTATAAATGAGCACGAGCATGTTGAGAGAGGAAGAATGACAGGTGCGGTGAGTCATCACTTCCTGTACTGGTGGGACAGGTGTCGCTCTGTCTCCGGTCCACACTTATTTTCTCAAGTGGAGCGTTCTGGATAAAACTCACAAAACGGAACTAGAGAAGGGTTATTTCAGAGTTGCATAATTTATGTAATTATCCATGAATATGAGGCCAGTAAAAGGATACAGGGACTGGAATTTTTTGCTGAAACTATTTCCAGATGTAGCTTCTCTTCTACGTCCCGTCGGGCCAGATCGCTCCCAAGGATGAAGCCAACTGAATCTAAATGGGACGCATGTTTTATTCAAGAGACAAGCGATATCATGACTTCGGCTCGCTTGCGGAAAAGTGTGGATGTGTTTTTGTTTGGGTTGGTGTTTGATTGGGAGTCACTAAACTGAAATTACTTTAGGTATTGATTCCTCTTCGCTCCATTATCTTATAATTTAGGAACATGGTCGAAGGGAAATGCTTTCACGGATATCTTATTTAAGAATGGCATTAAATCTAAAAAAAACGTAATGAACCTTTGAAATGTGGGGGGTGAATTAGATGTGTGTTTGTGATGCCAATGGTTTAATTGCATCATTTATCAGCGTGGCAGCAAGTTTTGCTGGGTTTTGCGAAAAATGTTGTTAAGATGTAGTTCCTATGGAAACGTAATGGTAAAGCATTTGTTTTGTGATCGAATATGAGATTACATTGTCTGAATGTATTGTTTTTCTACTATTTTGTTTTTCTTTCGTGTTTCAATAGGTATTCCTATACTAGTAAATCCTTTTGAAAGTTTACGATTCTCCAGGTTTTTGTAATCTAGGGTGCTAGCAACAAGTTTGATTCCCATGGAATGACCATTCTGATAAAATTTATACAGCTGTGGAAAAAATAAAAAGAGTATTTTTATTTTCAGTTTTTTTCTGAATGTACTGTTTATAGGTGTGTGTTTAGGTAAAATGATCATTTTTGTTTCGTTCTGTGAACTACTAACAATATTTCTCCCAAAAGATTGTTTCTATTTGCATTTATTTGCAGAAAATGAAAACTGGAGAAACAGGCCAAAATAACAGAAAAGATGCTTAAAAGTTCATAATCACTTTTAAGCAATACAACAGTAATATTTCTAGCTACATGTATTTAGGAAAAGTTCAACTTTTTTTATGTCTTTCACATTGCTGTTGGATGACTTTGTCACTCCTGAGGTTTGATTTTGTTAAAAGTCAACAGACACTGGACTGGAATGAACACAATACATCTAGAAATGTTGAATAAATAAAACATTTCTGTGGTTGTATAGCTGTAAAGCACCATAAATGCATAAATTATAGACAGAACAAGATGAAAGGATTACATTAACCCAGAGTTAAAAATGACCCTGGTTTGACAATTTCAAGAGTAAAAAGAACTCTTCCAGATCCTAACATCTTAAAACCTGCTCCGCTCAAAACAATCTATAATGTGAATGAAATAACTTTTTTCTGTGCACTATTACCTCATCGAAAATGCCTATAAAGCAAAGTCTTCATTGCATCCAGGCCCGCCGAGTAACATAAAAGAACGACAGCGTGCAAATTCACAACCCTCCCAAAGGGTCATACTGACAGTAGCTTATTTCTCCCTGTACTCTCGGTCTACAAATCCTGATAAGCTAAAAGCAGATAATTTGTTTCAGAGCACAGTATGAGAGCTCTCCTGGCTTTGTGAGCCATCACTTGGAATCCCTCTGCAAATAAAGGAGGCATGGGAAAGGAACTTTGTGCTGGATTTTTGACACTGCGACGGTGTTAACAGAGCTTAACCTTCTCCAGGTTAAATTTGCACAGGTGCCAGTTTAAATGTCATCGCTGCCCTCCTGATTGAAGATTCTCTGCCGCTCCGTACTCAGATGAACTTATTAAACAATCTCCAGCCTGCTATTTTGGAAATGTCTTGGTATATTAGCAGTCATGATGTTATGGCTGTGAAGTAAAATATGAAGACGAATCGGTACTTTCGGTACACTTTACATTTGGACACAGCTATAAAGTAAGTGGATGAAATAGGAGTTTAAATAATTGTACTATGTGAGAAGAAAGAGAGAGTAAGAACAAAGATGTGAAACTAGCACAGCTGTGCCCAAAATTTGTTAGCAGAGAAGAATGGAAAATTTCACACACTGTAAAAAAATGGAAGGAATTTTCCGTATAATTTTTTTTTACAGCTGTTTCATCTGTTTTTTTACATTTTGCAGTGCTTTGTGTTTTAGCGTTAATGCAGTACAGTTTAGCAGTCATTACAAAAATATGCAGCTTAAACTGACATACACCACTTTGTTTCTTAAAGGGGTCGTATGGTGCGAATACGTGTTTTTCTGTGTCTTTGGTAAGTTATAAGTTTCCCATGCATGTATTAGACACGTAAAATTGCAAAAATGTAAATCTAAAAGCGAATGCTCACCCAGACCTGCCTGAAACGCCTCGTGTAACCACACCCCCACAAATCCACGTCAGTTGGTGGTATGATTTGACTAAGACCGCCCAAATGTATACGCAAGTAAGGTAGGCATACCTGTCAGTACAATTGCTTAGAAACCTGATGTTCTAAATATGGTAAGAGGCGTTACATTTCCGTCACACGCTTGCAGTATTCGACCAATCACTGCACACTGGTTAACTGGCCAATCATAGCACACCTCGGGTTTCGGAGCGATGAGCTTTGTAAATAATCTGCGCGCTTCAGAGAGGCGGGGCAAAGAGGAGATACAAACATGCACGGTATGTGGAAAATACAGCGTTTTTGAACCTTAAATGGTGTATACATGTTGCATTACATCTAAAACAAACGATAATATTCGTTTTAGCCGCGTCATATGACCCCTTTAAAGGAAGTTCACACAAAAATTAAAATTCTGTCTGCATTTTCTCACCCTCAAGCTGTTCCGGTTAACTCTTTAGTATGGGAACAATTCTCAGTTTTAACAAGTTGCCTATAAGCTTGTATATTAATGCATTATTCTGCATGACCATATTCTACATCCCCTAATCCTAACCCATACCTAGTTCTAAACATTACAACAACTACCTTACTTAGCAGTAAATTAAGAGTTTATTAAAGAAAAATTGTGTAGTTAATAGTGAATATGTTTCCCCCATACTAAAGTGTTATACTGTTGTTCAAAATCTGTATAAATGTCTTTGTTCTGATGAACACAGAGAAATATATTTAGAAGAATGCTTGTAACCAAACAGTTCTTGACCACCATTGACTACCATAGTAAGAAAAAAATACTTAATACATTTCTTTGTTCTGTTGAACACAAAGGAAGATATTTGGAAGAATGTGGGAAAGCAAACAGTTCTGGGGCACTTTTGACTACCATTGTCATTTTCCTACTATGGCGGTCAATGGTGACCATAAAGTGTTTGGTTATAAGCATTATTACATTTTTAGGGGGGTTTGCTGTCCTTTAAAGGCAATAACCTGTTTTTTTAGGGATCTTATACCGACGAAACGGATGAATCTGATTAAGATTATCCTTGGCGGCCTGCTAACCTTTAGTAAATTGCATTGGAAGTTGTGTGTGTGCCTGAACTGAATCCGTCCTTCGTGATGAGACAGCGAGAGAGTGCGAGCAACAACAAGTAAAGGCATGTCATTGATTTGCCATTCAACTCCTGCCGTAATCACATGATTGTTCCAGACAAATATACAAGAGATTCGGCGAGAATACCAAAGTAGATCTCTCTCCCCTCTGGCTTCCTCCCAACAGACCACAGTTTTCCTCAACCATGGGAATGGGTTACAAAGAGCTATATTTAAACCACAGCCAAACTATGGGTAATTTGGCATATTTTGTGATTGGCAGTTCTGAACATTTTAAATGAGTTTTGTAGAAAGCTAGGGCCAAAGTAACGCGTGGATCCGTGAGCTGAAAGTTTTACGTGTGATTATATTTCAGGAACTGATCGTACATTTAAATGTTTAATTTACCAGCTGTTTGTTAAGCAAGACAGAACTCTTTACACTCAAAACACTATAATTCACAACTTTGAATGTGAAATTTGTGCGAGGTGTATTTGCAAATATTCTCATTAGAAGAAAGTTTAGACATCTACAGACTTAGCAAATTATAGTTTCAGCGGCGCTGAACAAAGAAATGTCGCCTCTATGCAGTGGTGTAATTTTCTGTTAATTAACAGGATATATTAAAAGTTATGCTTCTGCTTACTAAAGCAAATGACTCTTCAAACGCTGTGCTGCTTGTTTCTGCTACAAATCTTGGTCACGATACTACTTAAATCTTTTATTGCCCATTATCAGCATGTCAACATTTTTTTTAACAAAAACAAAACTTGCTACTTGTTGTGAATTATTTGGGAAGTCCTATACTGATAAACAACGTCCCAGGCAAAAAAAGTGCAGTATAATACACATAAATGTATACTTAAAGGTGCTGTGTGAGTATCTATTGACAGAAAATATAATATACATAACTATTTCTTCAGAGGTAAATAAAGAAGCGTTATGAAGCGTTATGTTTTTATTACCTTAGAATGAGCTATTTCTATCTACACAGACAGCTGGTCCCCTTACATGGAATTCAAACAATTCATTTTGATTTAATGCCATTTATGAGAATTTACACTCAAAAACGATTGTATCATGTTAAACTGACTTGAAATGAACTTTTTGACTTTACCCAATGTTTTCATTTTAAAATAACATGTTTCAATCAAGTAGCTAAAACGCTAAAAAAACATTTTGTTTCATTTTCAATTTACTTAATTTAAACATTTTGATTCAACACAATTTATTTTAAAATTTCACAACTGCCAGTTCCCAGCATGCTATGCATTTGACTAAATAATGAGTGTACATTTTGAAATAAAGGGTTATTTTATGCTTTTTTAATTAAGATGAAATAAGGATGAGATTTTCAGCAATCTGTTGTGTTGGTATTTAAAGTTTTTTTGTTCTGTTAGTTGTTTTCAAGAGGTTACCATTCCATTGTGCTGAAGAGTAGAGCATTTGCTTACACCGCGTCTACGCCGAACGCGACCGGCACAACTAAAGACATTAGAAACGCATTAGAACCCATTATAATTTTTAATTTTGTCCACACTGGACGCGGCGCGACAAGCCCATTAAGAACAAGCAGGTTGTCATGTTGCGCCCGGTGTAAACACAGTGTTAGGCTGAGAACTGACACAATTAAAACTATTTGATTGTTTCTTTGATCTGAAGGCATTTTATTGGTATTGTTAATGCCATGATCTGTTTTTTTCTGATCTCAGCTCTTGCTTGACCTCACGTCACTGAACATTGTTTAATGTTTAATAAAAGCGCTTGCTATTGGTAGAAGTTAACCAAAAGTGATTCAATCAAGTTGTTCTGAAGTATGAATCTTGTTGGATTTACTTGATTCATTCATGTTCCCCCACTACATTAAGTATATGAGTCGAGTGTACCTGTAAATTTCATGTTAAGGAAACTTGACACAAACACGTGGAACCACTGTCCATGATCGAATCATGTTAAACCAAAGAGCTATTTTTGAGTGTAAGCGGACAATCTCTTTGGGCAAAGAAGCGAAAACAACATGTTTGTCTTCGAAATGGAGGGGTGAAGTGAACCATTGATTGCAATTCTCAACCTCACCACTAGATGCCGCCAGAATCTCCACATTGCTACTTTAAAGTGCACTATTTCATGCACTAATTTTGTACTTCCAAAGTAATAATACAATAATGCTTTCTGAAAAGATGCTAATGACATTCTTTTAAGATAACAATATATTTTTAATATAACTAAAACGGTTCATTTTTGGCACAAAAATAATGAGGGTGTGTCACGATTCTGTTCTGTGTTTCCCTGTTATTTTGGACTTTTACTTTATTTCCTGTTGTGTGCCATGTTTGTAGTCCTTTGTAGTTTTTCTTGTTAATTAGTTTCCCCAGGTGTTTCTTGTTTCCTTGTTATCTCAGTGTATATAAGCCCTAGTGTTTCCTTTGTTTGGGGTCGGTCTTTGTGTCATGTTTTGTTTTTGTGCCTCCTATGTTCTGTGGATTGCCTTGGTTTATTTATTTAATTAAATTCTATACTGCACTTGGATCCACTTCTTTGCCTGGTTCCTCTGACGTTTCAGGGTGATATCATTGGATTTGAACACACATCACACCCAAAGCTAGAAAAAGACACTCAATTTAAGACACAGTGATAAAACAACAGCATTAATGCAATATTTAGCTTGCTGTCAAAAAAAGAGCAAGTAAAATAAAATGACAAAAAAATAATTTTGTGAATAATACTAACTTGTGACATGGCCAAAGAGAAGGAATGAACATGATGGTTTAACTAAGTTCGGCTATTTCATCACCCAACATGAGTGCATGACCTCACGGATGCTCTTGTGGTTAAACGAAAGCAAATCTCATGTTTCAACATCTGGTGGTGGAAGTGTTTAACATTTTAATGCATCTGGGAGACAGTTTTATCCAAAGTGACATACAGTGCATCCAGGATATGTTTTTTAAGTATATGTATTATCCTGGAAAATAAACCTAGCATTGACATTTATGTTTATAACTAAAACAAAATAAGTTAGTAGTGTCACTGTTTTGATTAGTTTACTTCCACATGATGCTGTTTGGCAGCAAATATATGATTAGAAGAACTTTGAGTTATTCCCTGTGGAGGTTTTATGGCATTTTAAACCTTGCTAAGTAAATGTTTATTATATTCAGCTATTCGTCCAGAGATCAAGCATTAATATGATAATGTGGTTTAATCAGTTACTTAAACTTGTTAAAATGACTTTGAACATTTATTTTTAAAGCCCCTGAAAAGTAAACACAGATTCTCTTTGCTCATTCTAAAGGTTAAGCGTGTAAGCGATCATTTTTGTCATAATTTGCCCATTACCTGATGCGGTGGTCATGTAATGGCTTTGGATATGAGCTGATAATAACTCAAAGGTTTGAGGTTCATTCCCAAATTGGGCTGACCTGTGACCTACAGAATGACTGGAAAAAAGTCCCGCTCTATTGCCATTGTGCCAGGTTGCTTCAAAAAGACGTTTCGTGCAATTAGTGTCCTTTACGTTGCTTTGAATGAAAAGCATCTGCTAGGCCGGCAACATAATGCTCCATTCTACAGAGTGGGTTTTAATGGAAGGGGTTGAGGGTTATTTGAAAGTGTTGATTGATGTTTTAATGGTGTCATGATGAGAGGTTACAGACTGATTATGCGGCTTACCATTTCAGGTGGAATTGTGGGTAGTTTGTTTTAATGCTGCACTCAGAGACAGAGAAGTCGATATTAAAATGCTCCGACTGAATTGGTAATAAATGACGAGATCTTCATGAATACGGCTTTTTATAGCTAGATTTCTGTTTTATAGCAAATTTAAAAATACAATATCAATATCATTCAAAAGCTTCATCAGGAAAAACAAAGAGACAATCACCTGCAATTTTCTGGTTTTCATTGTTATCTCAGGCAAACCTCCAAAAGAGGAAATGATTATTCAGGTGAGACTATTGAAACTGCTGTGGTGTGAAAGATTTACAAAGGTAAATCCCGTGGGACAAACAAATTTATATCCTTTAAAGACGTGAGCTGAGCTTCTTTGAGATAGAATGATCTCTCGAGAAGTTAGTGTCTGTCAAACGTTTATACGTCACAAATCATCCCATCTATGTCTTTAGAGGCTAGCAAGATGGATCAGTTTAGCATTTTCAGCTCGTTCCAACACAGATTTTTTTTAAAGACTGAATTTGTAAAAATTGTTTTGCCATGTTTAGTTCCTTAGGCTACAGTAGTTCGCCCCAAACTTAAATCTCTGTTGCCATTTACTCGCATGTTGTTCCAAGTCTTATGACTTTGTTTCTTATGGAAGCCCATTTCTGCCAGGGTTGGGAATTTTTTTTAGAATTAGTAACTCATAATAATTACTTAGTACCTCATAATAATGAGAAACTAAGTCGACATTTCGACTGAGTAACTCATAATAATGACTTAGTATCTCATAATAATGAGAAACTAAGTCGTAATAATGACTTAAAAAAAAAAAAAAAACTAACCCTGGCGGAAACGGGCTTCCATAGTTTCTTCTACAAAACTCAAAAGAAGTTTTGGGAAACAGACTGAAATGCTTACTGCAACCCTTATATTAAGCATCTTCCTTTGCGTTCCACCTACCCGTTCTCATCGATCTGAGTATAAATAACACGCTGTTGCAATATTGTGTAATACGTATTATACGTACGCAAAAGTTCAATTGTGTGTGCATATGATACACCAATGTTTGCATGCACCTCGGTGAAGAGCAGCCATTTTGAAACGTACATGAAGAGGAAACACTGAAATAATTAAAATAATATCGTTAGGTTCAGGGTTTGGTTTTGGGTGCAGGTTAATAGGACAAATTGCCGTTTAATATGCACGCACGCTAAAATTGGCGTATCATATGAACGCAAAAATAGGCATATTGTATGCATGCAAAATTGGACATAAGCATACGTATTACACGATGTTGCAACAGCGCATGTTATTTATACGCAATTGATGAGAATGGGTTTGTTCCACAGAGGACAGAAAAATCATACAGGTTTGGAACAACATAAAAAGGAAATTAGATTTTTCATTTTTTGAGTGAAGTCATCAAGTATAAGCTTGTTGAGCTTGTGAGAGGAAGCCAAGCCAGTACATTCTATGTTTTCAACAACAAAGCAGAAACAAGAGAATAATAATAAGTAATGAAAAGCATGATAAATGAATACTCAATTTGATGTATAATTGTATATTATTTGTGTGCAAAAGTGACATTAAATAGCTATGGCATGAAACCGATTACAACCATTGTAATTTAATCCTAACTAATTTACACTGAAAGCAATAGTGCTAACCAGTATAATTGAGGTCTGACATGTACATAAAATGGTCAGCCAAAACTAGATGTTGATGGTCAGTTAAAAGTATCATGACTGCAGTTTCAGGTTTAAAGTACACTTTAATAGAGTTTCCATTTCCAGTAATACTTTAATTGTGTATTGATTTTATTTCCCCGGAGGCATAACCAAGCTTTTGAAATGGCCTAAATTCCCAGAAACCCATTATGTCAACTACAAGCCTTGGAGACGTTCAATCAACAGTTCACACAAAACACACAGTTCACCCCATCAAACCTTAAGTGGCTGATTTTGAGCAATTTTAAAAAGTATTAACTTTAAATAGTTCAGTATTTATTGCGTTTTATATGGTCCATTAAGCTTGTGTAGATTTTTGGAACAGAAACTGCATTGTGCAGATGCTGTTAAAGAAAAAGAGAACATTGAATTATCATGGACATCATGCAGGTATATAAGCATTACAAAATGAATATACAGTAAGGTCCAATAGTATTCAAAAATATTTGCATTTTGAAAAATGTTTATACAAAATTGTAGCATTGATCATATAAAAATTAAGATTATTATAGATAGCATTCATAGTAGTAGTATAGTATTATATGTAATGTAATATATAGTGTAGAATATCATCTCTAATATACTCTCTAACGGAATGAACTAATTTCTTACTAAAACAGTATTTCATACAAAAATCGACACTCTTCACATCTAAGTGATACTGAAAAGGTTACATAGATTGATTCCAAGCATTTCAACTATTTTCAAATGCATTCATCTTCCAGGGCAAGCTGTCAAACAACTACTAACGTGATCATATACTTGGCAACAGTCGACACGTCAGTCAATACATGTTCAGTTACCGCGATTGCTTTGTTTTTGGCATTTTAAATTGAGCCTGGCTGAAACTGGCAATGCATTCTGGGAACACTTCCAGCTGAGAAGCTTCTGGATACATTGCTTTGTGTGAAAGCACCATTAGACCTCTCGCTGATGGCTTTGTTCAATGGACTTTGAAGTATGTTTTTTTCCACCTCTAAGAACACTGACCTTGTACTGTTCGCTGATCTCTTCTTTACCGGAATGAGCAGCCTGTGACGACAAAACACACTTGGCACCAGTTGTTGTGGAAACCATCCAACCGAGGGAAGCACTTTTGCTCCTTGATTGCAGTTGGAAATTAAATTTAAATTGAGCTATTGATCTGTCCATGGCTGCATGTTTGTGCACAAAAGCACATACTCGATCTTGGTAATATGGACACTCGTGCCCTAATGACTGTACTTGCTGTTTGCGCTTTTTAAGTCTACAGGATGGAGCTCATCTGCCTTTTGTGTTTTAGGTCAGTGACATGATCCTATTAAACCCGAAGCACACTTGCAAAACACGCTGACAGTAGACTACATTCTGCAATAAACTTGTCTGAAACCTACTGTGGTCAACTAAGCTGTCTCAAACAAGCAGATACCACAATGAGCAAAAGCAAATGAAACTGTTGAACACAAAAATGCCATGGCATAACATGTTTTTTTTCTTTTCAGTGCAAAAATAACCATAATGCCTTTCTGCCAAGCAAAATGTTGACAATACAGAAGAAAACAAGAAACTGGAGATGTCTGACTGTACGCAAATCTATATCTTTAGTGTTAACTGAGAGAAATGGATTTTGTGTGATTAAAATCAAATCCATTTATTTAGTAATTAGACCAATTTGAATCAAATACATTTCAAATACATTTTTGCTCCCTGTCTGATAGGGGTCTACTGGTATGTGATGGATTCTATTGGTGGGATGTTACTGCAATAATGCCCAAAACACACTACACAAAGGAATTTTGTTATGGTTTTAATGGAAAAAGCTATACTATAGGAAGTATACTAAAGGAAACCATTAGAATTTCTGTGATGGGTTCTGTTGGGGTTCTATTGTTTTTTTTCAGCAGGGTTTTATTCGGGCATTCAAGTGGGATTTAATCATCCCACCAATTGATTCCATCACATACCAGTAGACACCATTACAGCTTCTATTAAAACCAATACAAATCCCTTTAAAAGCATTAAAACCATTGCAACTTCTTTAATGGTTTCTCGGCAAGGTCTCACCCAATTTGATTACGATTATCATGTCAACGATTGAATATCACAATACAGATGTGTTGCATCCTCAATTTTCATACTGCACTTATAATTTTGTCTCCCTCACACTTTTACTGTTGCAGCTCTTTCTTGTCTGTTGTCAAAGCCTCACATTACAGCTATGCTCCAGAGGCACGCTTCTTTGATAATGCGAGCAGATCACTTAGAGACGCAATTGTGCATCTTTTACATGTCGATTGAGAGCTTTACATCTTAAACAACTTTCAACAGCTGTCCAATTTCAGAAATATATAAATAATGTGCTTTATTTACACGCAGCCACCTGCGTGTGTAAACTTCATGGAAAAAGAGAAAGAGAGACGCGCAAGTCACAGTCTGATAGATAGATGATAGTATGTGGTTTATGTCAAAAGCAACGTTTCAAATAAGACGCGACAATTGCCTCAGACATTACATCCAACAGAAACTTTTCGACCACCCTGATGGTGAAGCCCATATCCTCAGGCAATTTCGTAACACTGTCGATTATGAATATTTACACCCTAAACCCAAAGTTTGGACAAATGTCTGAGATAAATATTTTTTAACCAGCATGCACCAGATGCAGCAGAGGCCGTCGAAAACACTTTGCGGATGCGTTCATCTGTGTACGCCTGCGGGTGGGCGATCAGCAGGAAGGCCTGATGAGAAAATATGTTGTCCGGGACACCAAGCCATTTCAAAGACACGTTGAGCCTGTAGCTTATCAGCAGCATAAAAAAATGTCAAGCTCCCGTAACGCAAGTGCACAGGTGGAACCAATTTTGCAGTACATTTACACAATTATCCTGCTTGAGTAATCAATGACTGGCAGAGAAGAGGGAAGGCCCCAGATGTAAAGTGTGCGCATGTGAAAACAGGTGTGACTGTACCCTTCTGCGCTATCGTTGAGTCCCACACCCTGCCAAGTTTGCAAATTGAAGCGTGCAGCAACTCAGATAATGTGGCGACAATTTGAGGCTCAATTGCAGCCTTAAAGTGATACTGTAGTTTGCCCAAAAATGTAGATTCTGTCATTTACCCAGAATGGTACGGAGACTTTTATTCACTTGTTTTTAGAAAACAAGACCTGGATCACAATTGTTGGGTGAACTAACCCTTTAGGAATACCAAGCAGCTTTTTGTGACAAATGTGCCACTTGTGTTTCTGATGTATGATGACCAACACCTTCCCTTTATGTCTCTTGATAGTTAGCGGATCTACAATAAACCGCTGTATTAGCGTTTTAATCCTTGTAACCGTACTTTTTGTACATTTACAGTATACTATACAGTCGGAAGTTTACTAAGGGTGTTGCATTATTGCTTTCACTATAGACAATAATTGTAAAATTAATAACCATGATTATTGATATTGTTAATATTACACAGATATTTTGTAAATAATTCAGTGCCAGTACACAGTAGGTGAGATAGTTCACCCCAAAATATATTTTTATCATTTACTCTCCCTCATGTCATTCCAAACATGTACTGTATGACTTGCTTCTGTGGAACACAAAATCAATTTTGAAGATGTGATGCGATTCACAATTCTGATCTCACAATGCGATTTTATTTATGATTTTTTTTACAGAATGAGTTGAGGCAAATTTAAAATGAACAACTGCCCTTTTATTATTTCTCTATTGCTGCACAATTCTTTGTAAAATAACAATATAATTTATGCCAAATAACAAAACTACAGTATTTTGCAGTTAAAAAAAATCCAAATCAAATAAAAAATGAATTATACAAAAGTCTCTTTAATATAAACAAACTAAGACTTTGTCTGTGCTTTTTCTAACATTTACTTTTTTAAGAAATATCAGCACATCCAAGTTTACCGAACAGCTCCTGATGTTCAAAACAAGTACTGCGATTCTTTTTTTTTTGCCTTTTTTAATTTGACAGAGAGAGTGACTCTTTTCAGAGAGGACAGGAAGCGAAGTGGATGAGAGAGAGGGGGTAGGATCAGGAAAGGACCACGAGCCAGGATTCGAACTCGGGTCGCCCAGGAAGCACCGGCGCCACATGTCGGAGCACGAACCACTCAACCACCTGGCTCCGACTGTACTGCGATTCTTTTAACGTCTCAACCGACTTGAATCAACACATATTATAATCGATTTTCAACCGGCTCACGGTGAATGGTTACATCCCTACTGACCACCATTAACCTCCATTGTATGGACACAAAACCACAAAGACATTTCTCAAAATAACTTATTTTGTGTTCCACAGTCACATACCACATGAACCACGTGAGGGTAAATAAATGATGGCAGAATTTTTATTTTGGGGTGAACTATCTCTTTAAAGGAGCAATGTGGATATTTTAGTTGCATCTAGTGGTAAGGTTGCAAATTGCAACCAACGGCTCACTCCACCCCTCCTTTTCGAAGCACTACGGCAACTGACACAGGACAAACATAAAGTCATTCTAAAGGAGATAACGCATTTACAAAACGCGCTCTGTTGAGCAGTTTGTCTGCGTTGGGATACCGTAGAAACAACATGACGAATTCCATGCAAGGGGACCCCTGATGTATGTAGATAGAAGCTCATTCTAAGATAATAAATACATAACGCTTCATTATGTAAGGTCTTTATACACCTCTGAAGACATAATTATGTATATTATATTGCATTTTTATCAGTAGATCCTCCAAAAAATTACACACTGGACCTTTAAGAGCCACTGACATAAAGTATGAATCATTGGCCAAATAATGCAAAAAAATACGAAATAAATATAATTAAAGATAAATTTGAATGATAGCATTATTTCTAAAAAATAATCGATAGAAATTGCAATAATATTGTTATCATGAATTGCCACAACTTTTAGATATTGTGACAGTCAACTGATCTTACACAACTACACAAGAGTCTAATACATCTAATAATTGTGCCATTTTGACGATCAAAATCATAGCTATCTTCTTCACAGATATTTTGGAAAATGGGGTTCATCCAATTTCTACAGCTTTCCAGCCTTCCACAGTTGCATTTACATAGTGCAAAGTAAAGCTGTGCCCCTAATGTGACTGTGATTCTGCTTCCAGACACAGTGTAATTAAAAATTCACCAGCAGTTCTCTGCAATGACTTTTTTTGTCTTTTTTTCCAAGCAAATACAGACGAAGTTGCCAACCCCACCAATTAAAAGCCACAGAAATGCAACACATGTTCAAAGTTTCTGAGCTTTACGGACACTGGCCAGAGTCCAGCTCATATACCATCAGCCCCAAAGGTCCATTTGTCCAGCTGAGTTTTAGAAAACACTGCCAAATCCGAGAACAATTAATTATGAGTTTATGCCAGCTTTTCCCAAGAGATCACGTCACAGATTGATGACACGCAATAGACACACAGGGTTAGAGTTCCCTTGAATCTCATCCCAAAATAAATGGCAAGCAAGGTTAATTAGCTTCTCTGGACTCCCTGGAGGCTGATCGACAGTATCAAAATTGTTTTGCTTTTGTTGAGTGCAGAGGGTGATGGGTTTAATCAAGGCATTAAGTAAAAGAGATTTAGTCCCCACCAGTGATTTAGTCTGTGCCCTGGTGTTCGACTGTCCACTGTGCATCCAATTAAAATCAATGTGAACCATATAATTGTATTTTATAGTAATAGGCTTGTTCATATTCAATCAGACTGGGACTTGCCTGTTCAAATTGTGTTTGGGAATGCTGCCTACAGCTTTCATTCTGCATGGAGATAATGGCAAATGTGCTTCCGACACGAATGCATAAAAAAATGAAAAATGACACAATTAAGCCATTTCATTGCTTAAAGTCTTTAGAAATCCATTTAGGTTTAGGTATTTTGTCTCCTTGTATTTTTCTAGATTATTTTTAGTTTGGAGAGAGCAAATAATCACACCATTCACAAAATGAGAGGTTGAATTGAGTATAATCGCACATAAAATGTGTCTGGGTGTCATTAAATCATGTCCACCGATTCTTTTGTTTCAAGGCCAAATATCCCTAAAAAGAAGACAAAGTAATTCAATTCTCTTTATCTCCCTTTCACGTTGCTTTCCCCCATCTTCTTGCTTGAAAAGGTTGACGTGTTCATCTTTGATTAAAAACACATTCGAAAACACTCTTCCAGGTTAGCGCTGCTGCGTTTTCGGGTTCATGCGTCTCAAGATATTCAGTCATATTTGGGCTGAATTGAATTTGGACTTATTGATAATTCAATCTCCGAGCTCCCTTTTCACCCGCAATGTTTTCCCTTTATCTAGCTCGGAGAAAATAGCAGAGCAAGTTAGTCATGTGAAACGTCGGCTTATGTATAGATGCTCTGCGTTCGCAGGTTTCTTGTGTTCTTTTCGTGGTGTTTGTGTGCAAGCTGCGATGGCATTTTATACATAGGCACAATTTCAATTTATCTTTCCATATATTTTTGAAATTCAATTCATGAAAACAGTACAGTGTGTCAAACCTTTATTGTGGAGCTGTATATTACCGAGGGCTTGTTTTAAAAGTGTGATCCAGTGTGATTGTAGTCAGTGTTGTAAAAATAAGATGTCTCTGACAGTGGGGATGTGTTGTCTGCTTTGTCCACATCCTACCTGTTACAGCAGATGACCACGAGAAGCTGTTTCATTACCACTGTATCCTAAGGGTCTCTCGATCGATTTTCTCTCTCTCTTTCCCTCTCTATCATTACTTCAAGAGTGTATCTTCCTCAGGGCTGAGAATTAGAATTCAAAATAAACATTTCAAGGTTTTTCTCTCAACTCTGTCCTTCCGCTACACACAAAAACAAACTGATTAATTTCATTTAAAAGGCCATCTGCACTCATAAGCTCTTAGAAAGCTTCATTTATTAAATAGAATTATGAAACGTATGTACAACACTCATTTACAATAGTCATATAGAAAAGAAAAAAGCCATCGAATTCATTCTCGATAGAAAGCAGGTGTTTTTGTTTTGTCAGGAGTTTAAACGCACTTCAATAAGGAGTTTCGTTCCGGGTCACAATGCGTACGCCGAGTTGCGAGACCGGCTCGATTGTGGTGGGAAAGAGAATTAAAATTGCCTGAATCTAGTTGGTCCTTGGTAATTGGGATACACACAAATGACTCCCATTCCTCAGTCGCTACAGATATATGCATATAGTCCTTTGGCGGCTAATCCCAGCGTTTAGTGGCTCCTAGTGCCAGTCAATAGTTTCAACATCAAATGCAGGCTTGTCAGATGCGAACGTCTTTTTGTTGGGGAGGTGGCGGGGAACACTGAGCGATGATCGATCCTTTAAAAACAATGTCTGGGAAGGTCCACCATCCTGCCACAAAACCACTCCCTCAGAACCCTCTCTGCTGGGATTTCAGTCCATTATCTTAAACCCACTCCATATCCCGGGCTATGAGATAGACACGTTTGAGCAGGCTGGGAAAAGACCAATCAGAGTGATGCGTCAACCCTCCCGCTGTGCTTGTAAAGTGTGTGCTGTGCATGTTTAACCTACTATTATGCCTTTAAATGACAATATACAGCTCTCAGATCATCCAAGAGGCATTTTCACACAAGCGTTACTTTCTTCATAAAACACAAACGAAAGTCTCAGTAATTTTGTGTACCCCACCCATGAAAGTAATCTCTGTGAGGCAGCCGGCCTCTGTCAGGTCATCACACCTGCAGCTAGAACAAAACGGCTTCTGATTGGCTGCTCAGCGGTGATGATATAGTGCAGAAGGGCGATGCGTGTGTTTATAATGCACAGAGAGGTCAAATGTAGTATTCTTTGCTGTCGTGGTGGGGTTTATGAAGGTCCAGTTCAGTCCGGTATTGTGGGCGCTCCATGCTGGGACGGTGCGTTTTTCCTGTGATACAGGAGGGCGGTGGAGTCTGTCGGTGTCGGTACAGGAAGCGAATGATTATGGCCAGCGCACAGAGGGTTATGAACACTACTGCAGCCACTAGTCCTGTTTATTAAAATAATCAGGAAGTGCAACATTAGTGATTTTTAAAAAAATGGATAAAGGAAAACATAATACATATTAATAATGTAAAGGTGTATTATGTTATTAACACAGGTGATCCCATTCTAGTTTGAGAATGCACAGGAAATGTGTTTATATTTTGATCTCCTCTTCACACAGTGCTGGTGCAAATAAGAACATCAAAATATACTAAGTATATATATACAGCCCTATATGGAAGGAAGGTCTATTATTTGTCAGCCCTAGGTCTAACTCTAAAAAGTGTTTCCTCCGAGCACAATATCATATGGATCTATACCTCCGATTAGTGCCAAGTCATTTTGATCTGCCTTCTTCAGCGGGCCATTGCCTCTGCTTGATTTTGCTGAATCATCTGCAAGTAAATAAGGAGAGTGACCATTTAGGCTCTTTTTTGGAATAAAACATTTCTTGTTAACACCTTCAGTTCAGAAATAAAGGTAGATAACTCTACTTAGCTAACCTTACCTATATGAACCAATAAAAAGAAGATGATTATACATTTAATTGATTAGTTATAAAATAAGATATTGTCATTGTCCTTCAGAAACCTTGGATGTCCAAATTTGCTGTTTCTCAGGAAATGGAAAAATACTGTGTTGTCAAAGTTGACAAGCACTTTTTAATACGTTTTTATTTATTAGATATTATAAAACCCAGTGACAAACATTAAGGGGGACTAATAATAATGATTTATGCCAAAAAATAAAATAAAAACAACATGAAGATGCACGTTTTCAGAAGGACAGCGGTGATATCTAAAATATGTTTATAAAATGTATATTATAAACATGTCTAACATCAATGTCATGTAAGCAACAATGTGAACAATCATGTTTTTTGGTGAACTGTCCCTTTTAAAGATTGCTCACCTGACAGTGTGTGTGTATCTGTCAAAGTGTTTGGGCTGGATATTGTCCCACAACTTGATGCTTCCAGACGGCCGATAACAGTGACTAACGGGCTTTGGCTGTTTTGTAGGGCTTCCTTCAGCGGGTAAACCTGATTAAATTGCACCGAGGACAAGCATCCGATAAACCCTCTCCATCCAGCCAATACCTTATCAGTGACATCACCACCTGCAAAAATAAAAAACAAAATCATCATGATGTCTTAGTTCTAAGAAGTACACTCGTTTTTGTGCAACAATGGAAAAATTACTATAGCACTCTCTAATTTGCTTTATAAACACTTTGCTAAGTTTTATTATTATATTCCATGGCTTTCTCTTTAAATATGTAGAAAGCCTGTTTAAAATGGAAAAAATCATAAGTGTTCTATTTTGAGTTTGAATTGACTAATTCTGAGTCTAATAGCGATTTGTAATAGTTGTGCCAGTGCATAAGAGGAAATGCAGCCTAAATGCTGTTTTTATCAATTTTTTTGGAAAAAATAAGCGGTCTCCTAGGCAACGCTGAGCAATACCATTTGGCTTTCACTTGGCAACTCACCTGTCACAGCGCTGTCAGATGTGCACGCACCGTACAACCTCCTGCTCTTTTTACCCCTGCCGCTCTGCTCTGCCCAGCCAACCACCCGCCTTGCCCTAACCTGCCCGGATTCTAACACCTGACGGCACATCAGTGAAATAGAAAGGTGTAGAACAGCAGACGAGGAGCCCTCTTCAAACGCCTGTCTGGAACTCACCTTGAATTCTGCCCAGAATCACTGTCCTTACTGGGCTGAGAGCGGGGCTGGGAGACAGACTGTACTGCTGGGTTATTGTGTTGTCAATCTGGAAGGGCAGAGATGTGAAGACAGATGATTTGGAAATGATTTGTACCAATATTGGATTTAAATCAATTATGTAAAACAATAGGACAATGCATCCGAGAGGCCAATGTGTACATTTAAAGATCTCTGTTCCAGTAAAACCAGTAGCATAACACCAGATGTGCATAACATCCAGCAAATGTGTGCAAGCCAAGGTTCCATAAAAACACATTTCAGTACAAAACAGAATCTGTCGTGTTAACACCTGTAACTATAGAAACAGACTCACCTGGACAAGAAGTTCCTGTCCTCTTCTGTTGATTTTGACCCAGTGGAACCTCCCATCTGCTAGACTGGCTGATTTTGGGCTGAACACTTCTGGACCTTTTGCCTGGTTCAACATGTATCGTATTTGCAAGCTGCCTGGGAAATCAGAGCAAAGCTTTCGACTTAGTCATATGTCATATTTTTATTAGTCATATTTTTGAGAAAAAGACAGGGAAAATGCACATTACTGCAAAATTAACCTAATAGGGTGTTTGGGACCTCAACATAAAGCGGATTACAGTCATTACATTGATCTAATAAAAATAGTCCTCTGTATGTGAATTAAGAATTATTCTGATTTTCCTTTAAGTTCAATACATCTAGCAGTCATTTGGAATAACCACTAAAGTCTTAAACATTTCTGCACTCAAAGTTCTTCTCTCATGTGAGTTATGGTTTTCGTTGTGGCTTTAATGTGTTTTCTCCCTGCGCTCGTCCTCTCTTGTCATTACTCCCTCTTTATAGCTTTTGCTTGTTTCCTAGCATCCATTGATTGATTTTCATTTCCAGTATTTTCTTACTCATGAACTACTTTCCCCTCTTCTCTTTATCTCCTCAAATTTTCTTCTACTCAAAGCTTCTAGCTCTTTCCATCTTTTGTCCCTGTATGTCAAAAATGACGCACGCTGAAGACACGTTACAGTGTCATGCGCTCTATTGATAAGATGGCATCATATTCTTTTCTACGAACTGATTTGATGATGTGAACCATGAGAGACGTGAAATCCAAAGAGTGAGTGGTGACAATAGCAGCAGCTTTCAGATGGCATGTGCTCTTTATTTAAGAGGTGTGTGCGACATGTGCTAAAGATTTTTTGTTTTAGTAGAAATGCATGAATGGGTGCCAGCAGGACATTTGCGGGATGTGAGATAAAAAACTTGGTCAAGCTGTTCTTAGCTTTTTGTATAGAAATAGCAATTCGGATGAATGCCTTTTCGACACTTTGTTCAAATGTATTCTGCATAGCTAAACATTTTGCTTTCATTTCTAAATCACAAAGTAGGACAGATAAAGTTTTGCTTGTACATAAAAGAGCAGTTTCTAGATGTTCAATGCGAGTAAAAAAGACTAAACAGTAATGTGGTGTACTGTATAGTAATCTATGACTTGGTACCGTTTGATGCCAACATAATAGCCATATAGTGCAGGTCAAGAATGTGAGCCATCAGGATTGAGGCTGGCGCGTGATGCGTCAGGAACCCGAACGACACTTCCTCTTGAGAGTTGGTAACTTCTGTGTCATGGACTCCAGCCGGAGATCGTCTGGCTTCCTCATTCAGTATTCCGGAAAATGGCTCCTGGAGAGTGTACAAGACTGAGGATCCGCTTTCAAAGGATGCTGCCAGAGCTGTGATGGACACAGGGAGACAGAGCATTCCCTTGAAACCGAGCTATTGCATTATGGAGGACATCATAATCTCTATGCAAATGCGAACTGCGAGGCAAGAGAGAATAAACTCCACATCTCATCTGTCATTATTAGAGCTATAAAAAACAACAACATTAGCATTGTTTCCTCCCCTACCACAGCTGAGACCCGTGGTCCTACTGATTCTTTCTGTCTCTACACATTTTCCGGTCATCTATTCTAGTTAGCGGTAAGCAGCAGTGGCGTGAGCGGCACCCATTGTGACACGGCATTGAAAAGAAACAAAGCCATTACATCACTAATTTGACTGACGGGCTGCTGGATGGGTACGCGTAGGAGCAATGGCCACTGTAATTAAATTCCATTTGTCAGTTAAAGCATTTCTGCCAAGTCCTGTCAAGCCCGCCTCAAAGAATTTGAGTTGAATACGCCATCAAGGACGCGTTGTCAATCTCCGGAGGTCGCTGATCTTCTGATCTAACAGGAAATGACTTTGAAAAGTTGTCTAAGATGGAAGCCATTGAGTAATTTCCATGAACTATATACAGCGCAGGATGGACTTCAATGCCTACACATTTTCGATCAAGTTCCTCCCGAGCAGTACAGCTCCAAGTCCACTACTACAACAATAACGCCAAAGCCTCCGCTAAAATTAATATTAAATATTAAAACTCCAATACAGTAAAATCAATTAAACATACACAGTGTCAATATTAGGGCATTTAAACAACAAGCGTCTGAAGTAGAGAGTTCAGCCAGAGGTCATCGTAAAAACTGCAGCCTTACCTGTTCTGCAGTGTGGTCCATCAAATGCCGTCTGCGTGCAGTCGCAGGTATATCCACTTCTTTCCTCTACACATCTTCCTCCATTATGGCAGGCGCTGTCACTGCTGCAGTGACCTGGACAGCCTGAATTTACCCCGGGGGTGGTCTTTGCTCGCTCATAAAGGTCAAGGGTAACGCCATTGATGGTGAGGGCACGCAAGCAACCCAGAAATCCCCACTGTCTAGAAGCTGTTCCACCTAATGGGGAGATTACAATGATTAATTGTCTATTAAGCAAAACCCTTTACAATCTATAATACAATTTTTTAACATTGTTAGTGATGTTTTGTTGATTGTTGGCCGTAGATTCCATACCCACAAAGAGCTGGCTGCTGAGCTGAAGCCGGTAAGGTCTTTCAGATGGTGCTTCATTTAGTTCCAGAGGCAGCGAGTCAACCTGTAGAGAAGCTTCTCTCACGTTTCGCTCGACACGAACGTAATGCCACTGACGATCATTTAAGGCCACAGGTGAGCGAACGGTGAGAATTACCGGTCCATCCCCCAAATCAAAGGTGAAGTTCACTGTTGAGGGAGCTACGGATAACAAACAAACATATTGTCACTGTTGGATGGGAACCTTGTTTCTCCATTTTTTATGATTTTATTCTTCATCTTTTTTAAATCATTACTACCTGAAAATACAAACATGCCCCTATATTTGTATTTGGGTTTGGAAAATATTTAATCAATAAAAAGTATTGAAAAGAGCTTGTAAACATTGACAACAAGCGTTTAAAGGTCCAGTGTACGAAATTTAGTGGCATCTAGCGGTGAGGTTATGAACTGCACCCAACGGCTCACTTCACTGCTCGCCCCTTCCTTTCGAAGCACTACGGTGGCTGACACAGGACAAAGATGTCGTCACGTTTTCGCTTCTTTGTCAAAGGAGATAACGTATTTACGAAACGGGATCTGTTCAGCAGTTTGTCCATTTAGGGCTACTGTAGAAACGACATGACGAATTCCATGCAAGGGGACCCGCGGAGTATGTAAATAGAAATAACTCATTCTAAGGTAATAAAAACATAACACTTCATTATGTAAGGTCTTTTTATACACCTCTGAACACATAGTTATGTATATTATATTGCATTTTTGTCAATAGATCCTCTAAAAAATAACACACTGGACCTTTAATTGTTTTTCCCATTTTCTGAAAAGCAGTTTTGGAGGTAGAAGATTTCCACTAAACAGCAATGATTTTTAAACATTTTAATAGTAGTAATTATTTTAAAAAGAAAATATCTACAAATAAATAACAAAAATAGTAACAGAAATTTTGACTGGTGAAATCTGATCATTACTCATGCCTAGGCACTCACAACTAAGTTCCAGTCTGAGAAAGTCTAGGACTCCTAAATTTTCCAAGAAGACCCCTGAGAGAGCGCTGGTTTTGAAAAAGAGTGAGATATCGACGCTGAGTTCAGCTTGCAGAGTTGGGAAGTGCAGATATGAAGATTCCTGGTAAAAAGACGCAGAGTTCCAGAAGAACCCTGTAGCAGAGGGACAGGCAAGAAAGCAGGCAGCGTGTTGAAAAGCAAATTGTGCATTGAATTAGATAAAAAAGGCCCATCGCTCCAGTCTTTTGAAATATGAAAATGAATTCATTACAGAGCGGTATTACCCCCCGTTCCCCTTTTAAATTTGGTAAACAAAACACCCACGGTCGCCATAGCAACGCAGCGGTCCAATTTGGAGCACAGCCTGCGAGCTTGTCCTGTTTGTGTCTCCGATGGCGATCTCACTCAGAGGTAAATGGTCTTTGTAGGACAGTACGCCGGTATCATTTGCCCTGTGAAAAGAGAAAGAAAATGAGACGTTGTGGGAGAAGAGAGGAGATGTAATGAGCGAACAGGCGGAATGAGACGGCAGCTGAGAGAGAGTCTTTTTAATCTGTCTCTGAGGTATACGATGGCCTACCGAGCAGTGTGCATGCTTCACTTGTTGCTTAAAAAATGGTAATATTTGCCCTGTGGCGAATGTTAAGCCTTGTGGAAATGTCTCGTTCAATATAACGGCTATACTCAGAAACTGCTATTCAGTGTGCCTTTTAATTGACCAAGTCTTTCGTTTTCTATTAAAAAAAACGATCCTATTACCTGCAAAAGTGGAAAAACTGCTCAGTGACTGTGAAATTGAGATGAATGACATTGATTTACCAGGTGTCTTGGTCTGCATCGCAGTTGCAGAAATAATTCATGTCTCTGCAGTTGCCATCCAAGCTACAGGAGCACTGCTGGACCCCGGGCAAATATCCCCCCCAATATGTCCTCTTCACACCATCTCTATCCAACCACCAAGACAGGGGTGTTCCATCTAAAAAAAATCAAAGAAATGCCCAACGGATAAGGATAGTTTTTTTTCTCATAAATAAATAATTATGCAAATAATGACAGCACAGTTTGGTGTCTAATGTAATTTAGGCATGCATGACGACATCTGGTCTGCCCCTGCTGATCCGTAATGAGCTCGAAATCCTCCTGTCAGTCAACCTTTATAGTACAACAAGAATGTGCGTGACTAGGCATCTGCTATCACTGCGGTGTTGCAATCCGGCCAAGAGCTAAACCCCTGACAAACGGCAATCATATACGCAAGATGTCTAGCGCTGGAGGTTCACCGTTTGTGTGGATTTTAAGAAATGTTTGTGTGCAGAACCATCAAAGGTTGCTCGGGGGCTTAGTTGGGTCTCTCATTCTGGCACATAAAAATATGTGCAAAGAGGATAAGTTGAGTCGGAACTAGCAAAAAAGCATACCAATCCAACAAATTCGAAAGTATTAAAGCAGCGTGCAAAAAACGCATAGAATAATTTAACGTACCAGCTTATAATCTTTTTAATGCATGCCTTTGCAACTAATACGATCTCGTCACGTTGCATAACCATCTCCGCATCAAGAGCATTACATCCTAACCGGTTTTTAAGTGAACATCATCATTCACAACACATCGTCGTCATATCACACCTCAGCCCCTTTAATATCTGTGGTAATAACCTTCTGTTGTGAATCTTTAGCTGTGAGGTAATTTTTTGTTCCTTTGGAACATATTAGCCATATTTAGAGGATTGGAATTCCTGAGGTAACATAAATCATGAAGTATAAAGGAGCGACAACATTACCGCAATGCATGGATTCTGCCGACACAATAATAACATAAACTCTGTTAAATCCAGTATGGAGTATTGAGAAAACAAGACAAACCCCAGGTGTCAAAAAGCCGTGACTTCCTGCAGAGATATATCACTTCCTGTTGGCAGTGTTCTGAGGATGCCACGAGGGAACGGAGGTGGTATTGTGATATGGTGTAGTTGAAGATGAGAGCGAAAGGGCTGCGTGGAGTGGATCCTTGAATGTCTATGGGCCTCGTGTGATCGTGACCCACCACTGTCCAGACTCTGTCTTCTGCGCAAGAAACACACACAAAGACAGTGTATGCGTGAAAAACCAGAATCCAGAACATACTGAAATCCCCATTGACTCCTACCGTCTGTCATCAACCCTTTCAAGCCTGTACTCAATCGACCGCATGTGCCTGCGAATGAAAATGAGAGATTAACGGAGTGATGAAGTCGCATGCAAGTACCTGATGAATATTATGCAGCGAACAGAAGGCCGTTCATTCAGGAGATTGCGAAATGACTACGCCACGCTAACACCTTTCGCAAGCCAAATTGAAATTCCCACACGTGGCGTCCAAAGGTGCCTGTTTGCCGTGTCTTGCGAAATTAGCATAGCTAATAGCTCCAGTAATTGAGGTCAGTTTCAAACGATTTTCTTGCCAGTGCTTGTTGGAGGCGCCTGAAAGAAACGTCTATTTGTATTAGCACTCTTCTAATGTATGCAAAACGGCAAATCTGACTTTGCAAGATGGCTGAAGCTCAATCAAAGCTAACTTTGTAAATTAAGCCCGCTTAGCCTTGCCAATGTGCGGCGGGTGGTCACAGCATACGATCACAGCGTACGACAGCATCCTTGGCACTCACTCGGTTTGCAGCTTCAGTAACCTTAAAGCCAAAGCCAGCTTCCTACGAACCTAAGAAAAATGGAGCCATCAGTCTCGGCTACTATGCGCTGCCAGTCTCTGCAGGATGACACGCTCCCTGATGACACGCTTTTTTCTTCCGTCACCTCCATTCCTCCCTGCTGCTGACATAACGGGGTCTGAATTTCCTTGTGTGATGACATAATGTATTACAGTCTCATCTGAGAGACAAATCAAGCCGCTGTGTGATGCGGACAGCGGAGAGTCAGAGGCCAAACACCATGACCGCTGAAAGTGGTGATGAATCCTGACAGGGGATGTGAAAAGCACATGGTTCAAAGTAGAAGAGAATGCATCTTCTTTTCCCAGCAGATTTTCAGAAAGGGTAAAGACAACTCGGCACTCAGATCTATGTCAACTTCTATATATCAAGAGAACTGTGTAAAATACAGCAGTGGTTCTCAAACTGGGGGTCCCAGATATTGTGGTATTTTATGAATTATAGGAATGTATCATATATTGAATACAAAAATAAGACCACAAACCAAAAGAATTGATGTTCCAGCATTGTATAACTGAATATGTTTTTGGTTGAATTACATTTCTAAGTTTGAGATTATAAGTCTTTATTTGGGGGGCCGCAAAGCGATGCACACTACACAAAGGGGGCCTTACAACAAAAAAAGTTTGAGAACCACTGATATACAGTATAAAACAGGTAATAAAATATAAAAGATGCCCTTTGACCCCAGTATACAATCAAAATAGTCTTTAATGTATTCTAACAAGTGTACTACATTTGAAATGTAGATAATAGATAAATAGTATGAACACTCATTACAGTATATTATACTTTTGTGTTCTGCAAGTGCAAGTCATACAGGTTTGAAATGACAGAAATTTAATTTTGGGTGAACTGTCCCTTTAAAGTAGAATGGAAACATTCAAACCACAGCAATATCATACCATCCAGCCGAAGTCTAGGTAACACTTATCAACTGCTTCGTTGGATCCTGTCTAGCTGAATCAGGGATGTTGTGCGGGACTTGAGCACAAAAATCACCAGAGGCTGCCTGGGAGGAAGGTTGGCCAACCCTGATCCAACCTGCTGAACTAGACAGCCTCAGGAGGAGATGCTGCACTCACTTAATGAGCTGTGTGATTTCTCCAGGCATTCCCCCACACATGCTGAGGTCACACCTGCTCGTGCACTGAATCGGATTTGTAAATGAAAATCGCTGGGCTGTTAGTTTCATCATTCAATAATGTGAAACATGATGAACGTTAGTGTCAAATACGTCTACAAATATGCAGAGCTGAGTATGCGTAATTGGGTAATATGTAGTTCAGTCCATTGCCAGCTTACCTGCCACAGTGCAGTTGACTTGAGTGTGCTCGAGCGGACCGCTGCCGTCAAGGTCGATTGTAAACACCCCCGTCTGGCTTCCTGTTTTCCTGAAGGCCTCACAGGATCGCTCGTATATTGCTGAAAATGATGATAAACGACAAAAGTAAATAGTAACACATACAGTATCCATGCTGTGTTGCTGTGTAATTCCAGTTCCCAAATTTGATAGTAAAGCAACACTGGGATGTTTGTGTTCACTCTGGTTAGCTACAGTATGCTTACATTTTGGCACATTAGCGCAGCCTGGGACTTCATGGCGATGACAAAACAATGTCTTGTATCTCAAAGGTTTACAGTGTAATCGTGTAAACTAACATTTTTTGTATCAGCCTTCTCTACTCTGACTCTAGTCGCGGGTGATGTGATTTTTTGACACTGTACCTTCCAGAAGGTACTTTAAAATAGTTTTATTTTAGTTTAGTTGTTGTTGCTCTTGTGCAATAGATGAACAACAGTTTATTGTTTTGAGATACTATATACTGTATTTAGAGGCTATTTTACGGGAGTCCAGCCATTCTTGCGCAGCCCGCCTGCACTGCCCACACCCATCAAATCTTGTTGCAAAACATTCCCTAGCTCTTATTTTATTAATTAAAGACGTCATCGACTAGTCGACATCAACACATCTTTTATCACACAATAGTCGACTTCAAAAAATCTGAGGTCGTTCAAGCCCTAGTACAGGGCTTTTTAGCTTGACAAGAATAATTCCTACATATCAAATAAGTAAAAAAAATAAGTTTAAATGAATGTCAACAATAACTTAACTAAACTGCAGATACAAACAGTTAATTTAGCAAACAGATATAATTAGTGTTTATTTGGGACCCGTCTGTCACGAGAGAGAAGTCTTCTGTACGGCACAGTGAGCTAATTTGTTGCACGTGTTGTTTTGCTGACGGTGTATCACACAGCAGGAGTTGAAACAGAAAATCTTATTTTTGTCCTCCCTCTCGTTCTTTTAATTCAATGAGACTAACAGATGGGCTTCGTCGTGCCTTGCTCTCCACCACAGAACACGTACAGTCATACACATACACATATACATAAGCATATGATGAAACGGTGCATGTGGTGACAGATTAGAACATATTGATCCAACAAATTTGATTACAGCGAGGAACCGTAAAAATATATCTGGCGAAAGTAATTACAGCTTAATCAAATATTCGGCTAAATCACAGATGCCAGCGTTAAATAGACAAACATCAAATAATAGTTTCAAAGACGGGTAGATTTGCAACTGTCTAGAAATAAATTGTGAATGTCCCACTTAATGATAAAGATTTGAAAAGATAAGCAGCAATGGTTTATTTCAAAGACTATCCATTTGAAAATATATATTAATAATTATTTTAAGAAAAGATATTAAAATATTGCATTCTATTACAGAAAAACTGACAGTGAATGTGGATGGGACATACTGCATATTGGCAAGATAGATTAAATATAACTCAACAAGACACAGCCAACAAAAAGCAAAAAACCCACTAACGTGCAAATTTAACTTCTTGATATTATTAAGATCAGGTTGTAAAACATTTGAAAGTTTTGGACTTGTAACATTTGATACTGGCAAGTATACTTAACATTGCATGCCGTTCTCCAGATTAACACTCTGTCCTCGCCTTCTTTTCTATTGTGTATTTTGCAGTTTGTTTTACTTATACACACATAAATCTATTATTTAGATATTAGAAAAACTCCACCATCATTTCTCTGCAAAACAGTGAAATCATGCTCGCTGTTGACTCATAAAACACCGTTGAGCTGTTTTGGGAACTGTGTATAACTCACAGTTGTGGCAGGTGGCTCCTGTGTATGCTGTTCCAGTGCAGTCACAGTAAAACTGGTCCCATGATTGGATGCACTGACCGCCATGTTCACACAGATTAGGCAAACACCTGTTGGGATAAACATACTTATTATTTTAATAGTGCTGGCTGAAGCAAGCTGCACTGTTATTACAGTTCATACTGTGGGTTAGCGGTTTGTGTAACCGTGTAACTCCATCTGCAGTTTGTGCTATGGATAAATGTAAAGTTAAATCATGTGGCTTCCTGAAGAAAAGGTGTGCCATTAGTATTCTGAGTGATCTGGATTATAATTTCTTTGAAGGAGGGACCAGAGTCAAATTTAGAGACCATAGAGACTTAACTTGAGCTATCAAGCAACCACCTGAGCATCATCATACCAATCTTGCAAAAACACTCAAAACGTCTCAGCGACCCCCTATCAACCTTAGTAATGCTTTTTTCAAAATGTGTACATTTCAGGTTTTGTCTGATTTGAGAAAATAAAGTAAAACATTGTGATAAAGCATCACAACTGGTTTGTTAAAGTGGTTTATTTTTCAGTGCAGTCTGACATCAAACTGAAACTACGTATTATGGTTTCAGACAAATATACTTGATCTCTCTATATTGTGAGCCATACATTGATCTTAACTTGATCTATTATTAATGTAAAACAATAACGCCATACACACGAAATCAATGTGGACAAAAACTGACCTGTCTTGAATATTGCAAACGTCAAAGCTAATCTGACTGAAGTTGGCCAAGCTTTCCTGTTGAACTTGAAGAAAGTTGACCGGATGGTTGTTGATGAAAAGGAGACGAAAGCAGCCCTGATATCCTCTATTGGGGTTCTCGCAGATGAAACCGCTCTGAGATACAGGACAGCCTAGAATAATTAAAAAATCTTTTAAAATTGAAAACAACCACCGCAACTAATACCAAGTCGCTCAAAGACAAATCTCTGTTTCCGGCAAAGCAGCTTATGAAATCTCTGCAGGACTGCATTGTCTCAGAAGTAAGCGAAATGAGAGATTTAAAGGTCTTAGTTAAAACATTGAAAATTTGAGTCAGAGATTTGAATTACAGCTTTAAAGCAAAAAGCATTTATCCTCTACAGTAATTGAATGCGTTTAGAGCTGCCTGAATGAACTAAAAAGAAAACCCCTCCAAGAAAAAAGGAAGTGTGTTGAGAACAACAGTTATATGTACTGTATGAAATGAACAGACATTAACATAGCTCTCTGCCTGCTAAGCTTGTATTTTAGCAAGGATATGGGGAACATCAGGTTGATGAATGTTGGACTTAATAAGGTAGGAGCTGGAAGAAAATCGTCCCTTGCATTCAGATAAATGTTTTGGGTAATAACCACTTTTTGCCAGGAGCGATTAGGTTAGTTCAGTTGAACTGAGCTTTGTGGATAACAGCCTAATAATAAGCAATGAATATCAAAATCCTGAATTTGAAGCCGTTAATTTACTGCATTGCGACAGCCAGTAACAATCAAAAAGGTGAATTAACATTTGTAATGCCATACCTCCAAAATAGATAGTTGTTTTTTGAACACTGCTGCTAAGGCCACGGGTTTCCATAGTAACTGGCTTTTGGTTGTCGACATTTAAAGACAGCTTCTGACCCTTGACCTGGACCACAATGGAGTGCCACTGTCCATCACTCAAATTCTGACCTGAAACACAAGCAGAAGAGGTGTCTTCATTCCAGTGACATAAACCAGCGGTTCACAAACTTTTTAATTCCAGGACGCACCTAGACAGGTAATAATCTCAAGACCCACCTTAATGCTTTTAAACGGAAATATGAGGGAAATAATGGAAATATGTTCCCTCTTCATAGAGTGTAGTTTTTATTTCCCTCAAACATACATGAGTGAGAAGAGACTAATTCCGGAAGATTACATTCAGAAAATATATGACAAGTTTCACAAGGAAAGCCCTAAGAGGCAGATGCGGTGAGACATCAAAGACTTCAGAATTGAGTTGAGAATTGACTCAAGGGATGAAAGTTAGCGCTGCACTGGTTCCCTCAACCGAAAGCCTATGCATTTTTCCTCATTCCAATATTTGCCATTTTTGGATCGTTAATACAATTGCCAGAGTTAACATGAGGCTATAAACAAACTACACTACAGTCGCTCGATATCAACGTCACCACCAGCAAGCCTCCGACAACTTTTTCATCCCTCTGTGAATGAATATACATCCACGTTTTAAGAGATTTGTGCCCATGTTGCATTATTTGTGATATTTGTATGCGTTATGACGTTTTATGTCCCAGCCAAAGGATGTAGTCGCTCTTAGCAACTTGTTAGCAATCGCCGTTTTTAAGACACGATAAAGCTTTAAAAATCACAAGCGGGTTATAACTGGTGTGTTTTATGTGATAGATAAAAACATGAAAATATTCAGAGGTTTGAAAGTGAAAAAAGTGAAAGTGAAAAAGTGAAGTGAAAGTTTTGTTAACCACACACATTATTTTAGGCATTTAACCAACCCCCCCCCAAAAAAACACTGATTTTGGGGGGATGGAACCAGAAGTACCAAAATGCTAACTCGCTTCTGGGTTTTGCATACACAAATACGTAATCTCGGCGGTACTCTACACAAGAGAGGTGTCTCTTTATGTATGTTTAAGCTCTTCTCAGCTGCAGTGCAACAGAGATAAACTGTTCTGACTGGTTGTGTTTTGTGATTAATTGTCACATGACGCCCCTTTTCACGTTCAGAGACGCAAATTGCTTATCGCTGGAATCCTGGTGTTAGGAATGCATACTAGCCATCAACAAGACACTCTGCAACACTTTGTGTTAATTTGTGAGGGCATCAGACTCAAAGCAAATTCTTTCAGAATTTAAGAGAAAAGCAGAGTCCACACCACAACTTTATCAATAACAATACATGGGAGACAATATTATTGCGATGACTGTCAGAGTGACTTTTTTCCAGATGATAAACAATAAAACATTGACAGACAATCAAAATCCAAATTTAAACAGCTTGCACATTTAAAATGTGAAACTACAGTACACAAGATTATAATAAACTTACACATCCCTTGATGTGGCGGTAATATATTTATCCTTCTTTGTATATTTATAAAAATGCTGTGAGATTAAGGCATATTCACAGACAAAAATATGCACATACAGTATATACATGTGTACACATTCATTCTTTAGATGCTGTGAGATGTCTTGTCATAAAATGCCGTATGATCCTACACTTCTTACCGCTGAAAACCTGAGCAGAGTGAAGTTGTTCTCTAGAGAGGGTGAGGAGCAGTCGAGCCTGTCTAAGTTGCAGAAGCAGGTTAACAAGGTCTGGATCACGAGAGAGCTGGACTGAGAATAGCAGCCCTTCCTGGTTCCATGTGCGAAACTGGAGACGTATGGACAGATCATCTGTTCTGTATTCCACTGGGAGTGCCAGGAAGCTGCCTGAAGAACTGAGGAACGTCACAGCGACTGAGGCACTCTCGGAGCAGGAGAACGTCACATTCCCCTTATAATAAAAAAAAGAGAGAGGAAAAAGACAAGAATGCCATTGTGAAGAGCATATTTAAAAAAGGAGTAATGGAAAAAAATGAAGAAAACAACAGGGTGGGGCTGAGATACAGCATTCATGCCAAGTAAGCAAATTGAGGGACATGATGGTATTATGGTAGAAGAGATCAAATATAAAAACTGTCAGTCATTTTCTGTGTGTGTCCTCAAGCATATACTTTTCACATTTCAACACTCGATGGTGGCACAAGTAACTGAATAAATAATCAAGGTTATGATTACGGCTGCTGCGATTCACTTAACATGAAAAGGGCTGATTACTGCATTCCATTTAGATCTACTTCACATTTTCTATATAAACATGTCTTTAACAAGCAATGTCAACATGCCCTTACTGCAGATACATTTAAATTAGACTACTGGTCTGTCAGTAATGACAACCAATCCGTATGCACACCAGGGTTCACACTCCTCAAAGAATATGCATTTTCATGTAATGTAACTTCATTATTAAAATGAAAAATAACGATAACAATATCATGGCAAGTAATCAACAAATATCTTTTCATCTAGATTTGACTTTACGACAAAAACTAATACATGCAAAACTATGATTAAACAATCCTTTAGTATCACAATATTCAGTCAGTGATGATGGTGGGCTACACTTTAATTTATGCATGGACTTTGGTGCACTTTAAGTGCTTTTTCTTAAAAATGCTTCTGATAAGTGGGAGGGAGAGACAAAATGAAGACCACCACTCTGTGATAATCGATACAGCTATTACGATTTGCACAAAAGTATATCAGACCACATGCAGAGATGGAGGAGGACAAGAGGAGAGAGACTTCATTGCTAATCAGGGAAAGAGAGTTTTTACATTTCGACAGATACACATAGCAACTTCAAGTGCGGAAGCACACTGTGCCTGTCCCTTTAAATACACCCACGCCAGTATGGGAAAGCTACAGTACATTGAAAACTACAGTTTGCCAATCTACAAGTAACTAAATCTAAATATGTGACCCTGGACGACAAAACCAGTCTTAAGGGTCAATTTTTTGAAATTGAGATTTTTACATCATCTGAAAGCTGAAGAAATAAGCTTTCTATTGATGTATGGTTTGTTAGAATAGGACACTATCTGGCGGAACAACAACGGTTTACAAAGCTGGAATCTGAGGGTGCTAAAAAATCAAAATATTGAGAAAATCGCCTTTGAAGTTGTTCATCTGAGGCAACTGTAGCAGGCCATCCACTTACAAAAAGAAAGTTTTTATACATTTACGGTAGGAAATTTATAAAATATCTTCATGGAACATGATCTTAATTTAATATCCTAATGATTTTTGGTAAAAAGAAAAATCTGTAATTTTTATCCCTACAATGTATTTTTGGCGATTACTAAAAATGTTCCCTTGCTACTTAAGACTGGTTTTGTTGTCCAGGGTCACATATAGTAAACTAGTAACACAACACTTTAAAAACTATATAGCTACACTACTAGCTACTAACAAAATAGCGTACTGCATTTAAACTGTTTAGCTACAAGATCACTGGAATGAAAAAGCAAACGCAACAGTTTCTGTAGTAAATGGTATTAGTATGCTTCTCTAGCTAAGGCCAAGGTCATTGGTTCAATATCTTTGGCATATAGTGATCAAATGAACGAACTATGTTGCTGTGTATAAATGGAATGTGCTGAATGAATACATGTACAGTTTTTACATAAAAGACACAAAACATCACTACTATGCTAGTATCTAGCTGAGTTGCCAAGACATATTGAAAAGGTGTATTCACAGTAACAGCAATTGATCTTACCACTGTATAGATCTGTGGCTTACGTCTCTTGGCCATGTCGATGACATTGACGCCATTGTAGTTGAGGTTCTCTATGCAGCCATGAAAATTTTCATGGAGAAACGTCCCAGGTTTACCGGGCAAAGGAATTCCTCCAAAGCTGAGCTTGAATAAGGACACACAAACACATGCGCACACACATACAAACAACCAACCAACCAACCAAACAACCACAAAACAACCACAGATCCCAGAGATCAGTAATAAACCAATATTATTTGCACAGCAAAGACTGGACTACATTAATAGAACCAACACAAGATTTGGACTTCACCAAAATCAATATGCTAAGAATATTTTTGTACTGGTTTTGTGTGTGCATTTGTCTATTTCCATGTGTCTTGTTTGCCTGTGATAGAGGTAAAGGTGAATTTTTGCTTGTTGTTTTTTGTGTTGAAGCAATGGTACAAAGTATCAAACAGGCATGGAGTAAATTATACACTTTGCTTTCTAGAACAGACAGAAAATGCTTATAAAAAAGCAAACAGAAAAAATTAGACAGAAAAAATTGCAAGAGAGAAATGGTAAATATTTCAGCTGTTTGTAACAAGGTTAATCTATAATAAATGGTATCAATTTTCATTCAGTATTGAACCTATTAATCATTTAAGCAAGGAAGAGTAATAAAATACAAGGAATGTGTGCTCGTGTTTGAAATACATCACCTACACACACAAAGGAGAAAATAGAGGAAAGAGTTTGGGGTGCATAAGGAAGTCAACAAAATTGAAGAGAACAAGGTCAGACAATTAAAAAAGATACAAACACTCACATTGGCTTACAAACAAACAAAACGTATGACTTAAGAGTTTAGGAAACTACAGAACTAATAGTGATATATAAAATAAAGGCAATGTCTAGTGGGGAGAAAACATTTAGGAATAAACAATTTATATAACACAAAACATCAAAACACCTGCTCTTGCTTATTCATTTGTAAGACATTCAGAATCTTACAAGCTAGAGAAGGAGGTGAACAACAGGTCCAAAAACAAGGCAAACCTCCAGAACAACTTTGTGTTTTTTCACAACATCCAAACAGCATGAAGTATTGACTGCAATACATGGCAGCTATTTGCAATTTAGCTCCTCCCTTTTCAGGCAGTTTTTTAATCAATATAAAAGTCTGTGACATTTCACATAAAAATAACCTAATCATTAAGATACGTTTCTGTTCAATATTTACTCAAATATACACAAGATACATTTACACATATTTCTCATCTTGATAACTTCATGTGTATCTACAGTCACAACCTGGGAGCAAATTATATAGATTATGACAGAATTATGTAACAATATAAGTGAATCTATGAACCTATATTGATCGGAACATCTACATTTGTGATAATACCTGAAAGCAGTGCATGTGATGTCTATGGTACTTGGGTTTAAACTTTAATAAGCGCTCAGTGACAGTGATTGAATAAAATGTTGTAAAAAAGTCATTGGATAAGGAGAATGTTTGATATCTTTTTGTACAACAGAGTAATGGATTGGCTTCTTATCTTTTGTTCTTTGGTGTTGTGTTTATATCTGAAATGGTTATTAGGGATAGTTTCTAGTCATATTTTCTGCCTAGCCTAAAACAAAAAGCATTCTTTGAAATAATAGTCAGACAACTGGTTTGAGAATAATATACAATCAGAACATGTGGTGAAAATGGCTAGTTGGGAAAATATTTCAAATTTTTAAGCCATAGATGTAAAGAAAGTCCCACTATATTTATGTATGACATTTGCATAGTGTTTGAATGCTACTACATGGATAAAGGATGACATTTCTTTACATTTTGAGCTGGAGCTCCATCCCCTCCAAGACCCCCCATTTCCTGCCAAGCTTTGAACTCACCTCATAATCTATCTCCAGTGTGTCCTCTTGGCCCGGACTGCGGAAATGTTGTGTGTGTCCATCCACGGTGAAGTTGACGTGTTTGTTAAAGCGCTCAATCTGAACAGAATGCCAATGGTGGTCATCCAGCAGGCTTCCTAACATGAGTGAGGTTGACCGACCGCTAGACTGAAGCTTGGCATCATCTGTACAGAAATAGCATCACGGAGACTTAAGAGCACATAAATCACATCAGCCAGGCGGTGAAAGCAAAGATTTGATTCAGCGGCACTGAAGCACAGCTCCCGAATGAAGGTCGCGACTCCACAAGAGCAACAGGTGATGTCACACATTGCACATTCAGACCTTCAGATGCTTCTCTTTGAGTGTACAGGTGTTAGAGCAGGCCAGGTCTGAATGAAAATACGTTGCTATAGCAGCCACCCCCCAGTGTTAATGTTGGGGGGCCATTAGTGCCTCACTTCACCACACAAGCTCCTATTTCCTCACAGTTCTCTCTACTTTTCAGGTATACCTCTTGAATCTTTCATTTTATTCTCTTGCCCATAAAATGACACTTCAACAAGGATGTGAATAAAAGGACAGAAGGTCATTCTGCAGTTTACAGCATGAAAAAAAATCCACTCCTCTCCTATTCTCACTTTTCATAATTGTACTTTCTCTCACCTAAATTGAGATGCAAAAGGAGTCTTCCTTTCTGAAGTTCGAGAGTGAGAAAATCTCCTCTCTGTCCCTCTCCGTGAACCAGAACCCCTTCCGCCTGATGGCTCCTGAATCTCAGAGATATCACGTCTTTCACGGTGCTGGTGGACTTCTGGTTGAACCGGTATAGCAAGGCGCTGCGACCATCGAAGTCAGCCACGTCAGACTCTGGAGGACAGAAAAAGAATCAAGAAGAATGTTAGAGGACCCACTCCTCTGTATTCTCTGCACTTTCTTTGACCTCTAAAGACACTCCGACACTTTCTGTCAATTTGAAAACGAAGCCGAGCTGAATGGATTTAAACAACACTTCAGTGCTTAGATGGGAACAGTAGACGGCAGATGACTTCTTCAGATCTTAAAGTGTGCAAGAAAAAAAAGCTTACAGAACTTCGATAATGATATTGAAATGCATTCTTGTTTTGTGCATGTGCAAGCATGCCTATAAGAATGTTATCACTCACTGTATGTGCAGCCATAGACTTCCAGCCTTAGTCCTGCTTCTCCTTTGGGGCTTTTCTCAAGGGGTAGAAGCCGCAAATATCGAGTTCTGATTGAGTGTGGCAGTTTGTGTTGGACCACCGTGTCTGCGTCAGTATTCCCTGTGAAAGTCTGCGCATATACACACATAAGGATCTTGGTTAGACGGTGCTTAAAAGATATCACTGTCAATACTGAGATTAAGTTTTCAAATGCTTTTCTCAGTATTTCTGTGGATCGATGCTAATTTCACTGACAGTTTATTAGAGCTTCTTCAAGAAAACAACTGACAGAACTGCCATATTAAACCGGCCCCCTAGAAACCATTTAGTATACAATGCTTTGTAAGATGCAAACGCTATATTAACACAAATCATCCACTCCAAGTTTGGTTCTTTGTTCTCCAGTGATGATCAAATTAGACCAAATTGTTTTCTGATGAATTTTGACCTTCTTGATCTTTCTACTGTGTGCTGATTCATCTCTACTAGGTTGCTTTGTTTGGTTATTTTTATAACAGAATCCTGGGAGATAAATCACCCTCGAGCTTGGTGGAAGATGGCACACGTTCGCAAAATGGCAGCCGAGCTGTTTATCTTTCACAGACAGAATCCAGACCAGAATAAACTCATTTTCATCATGCCGTCTCCTTCATTAAAGTTAATGGAAGATCAAGAGTGTGATGAAACAATGGTAAGGTTTGAGAAAATTTAGAGGAGGGTGGCGGGGTTCACTGACATGTGTGTTCATTGCCAAGTGAATTTCATGCCCTTGCTCAAGAAAAAAAATCAAGTGAACTACAAAATTCAATAATCAACTTTAAATAATAAAAGAAAAACATACTGGCAACTATCAAAAATGTCACGAGAAAAGGCTTTAAGAATTTAATTTCTTTCAGAATTTCTTTTGAGATTTAATTCTTAATTAAAAGTGAGTGAAATGTGATTGATTTTGATCTCCTTGTGTTCTAGTGTCTTTGAGGTTGTTAAATTTGATATTAATAATTCATTCAGTGAGAATACAACAGTGAGCCAAAACGAAAAAGAGAAAAAGAGAGTGGAAATGTAAAACAAACTAGGGTGATGCAATGATTTATAAAACAGACCAACAGTTTTCAGAATAGAAAATTGTGTCAGACAAAAGTTCACCAAATGAAAGAATGCTTATTTAGCAACCCTTTTTAAAACTGTATTGGTAAATTATTGTATGTATTTCATAGAAAATCCGGTAGCACTTTATTTTGCAGTCCTGTTTCATATGTACATACTGTGTACTTATTATAGTTATTATTAAATATTATAACTGGGTAAGAACTAGGTATTAAACCTGAACCCACTCCTAAACCTAACCTTATCCCATGTAGTTACTTTAAATTACCCAGTACTTTCTTAGGTAAAATAAAGTGTAACCGAAAATCCTTTAACCAATTTCACCATAAAACACAAAAGTCATACAAGTCTATCTAAAAGCATCTGCCGCTTACATTAAAGCATATTTAAAAAGTTGATCTAGATAGTCTGTTCTGACATACTGATTTCAGTATACACAAATTGGTTTTATGTGAATGACCAATACTGAAAGACTCCAAGACATTTTTCTATTGACTTCCATGATCTCATCTCCACGCTCACAACTTCTCACAGGGGAATAAGCATGAAAAATAGTGCAGTGCAAAAATTCTATCTATAATTCAACAATACTTTCTATATGTTTTATTCATTGGAGAGAGGAAGAATTGAACTTCCCCCAACATCCCAGTGGACGATAAAAAGAAAACTTAATTTACAAGTAATTCAACTTCTCAACCCAAGGATGAAGGCCTAGGTGTTTAATCCTCAAACTGAAGAACTTATTTCTTCACTTAGCATAGGCAAAGAGAGACAGAGAAAGACCAAGCGAGAGAGAGAGATAGACAATAGCTTTCCAGAGATGTTCATTAGTGAGATACACTAAGAAGAGAGGACTAAGCAACTCGCTGTAAATATCATTTATTCAAACTGAAATTTAATTCCCAAGGCTTAATCCCCACACACATCTTTTTTTGCATAATCAACAATGAGGAATTAACTGTGAAGTTAGATATCACACAATTGTCCGTCTTTTATAAAAATGAAAAGGCCATGGCATATTCAGGCTTCAGTGCTATCTTTGAGTGCACAAAATTCTCCCACTGGGATTTATATAATGTTGAGAGTGCTGTTGTTAAGGTGGTTCCTAATCTTTATCACTTTAATGCTGCAAAACATTGCTTACTGTCTGTTTGTAGGGGTTAAGTTTATAGTTGAAATGTTGTCGAGCAACTTCCTTGTTTCTTTATTTGGCCTATGTGATGGCATTTGAATACTCTGAACTAGGCTGAGGGGAAAAAATCAATACAGCACAACACAGTGACGCTCTTTCATCTAGATATAGAATCAATACACAGACGCCAAGTATCGATTTTTAAATTATAATCATTATTATTTTGCATTTTCAAGCTACTGATGTTGACATTTTGCGTTGCATCTAAAGTTCAATAGATAGGTCAATTAACTTTGAGCTATCGAACCTCGATTTAAAGCGGAGGTATGAAGGTCCTGTGGGTGCGGGATGCAGTTTAGAGTGTCAACGCTCTCTTATCAAAAATTGTAAGGATGTTTTTTCAGATGACATATCAAAAATAACAATAATTGTTAGACAAAAATATAAAAGTAACATGTTGCCATCAAAGCCCTTTCCATTTTCTAGAACTGTATAAGATAAACTAATTTGAGCCTTTAGGGGCTTTAGTGCAACATAATCGATACTTGTCATTCCACCTCCAGCTCTAAAGAAACACAAAGATGTGTTGTGCCACACCTGACGAGTGCACAAACAACTTTACAACCAGACAGATACAGCATATGTGAAAGGCAGAGAGAAAATATCTATAAACACGTTTCTGATCTGATTGACCTTTTTAGAGTGGCGTAATGGAATCTGTCACAATGTGATGAATCCTCCTTGCCACATTAGTAGCTCACGCCACCCCTGCTCCTCCCAGTCATAGCCATTGATTTTAAACAGGCGCTGATTCGGACACCAAAATCTTATTATGTGGGATATAAAGTGGGCGTTTTGCAAAGGCATTGTAGTATTTGATGGAAAAAAGAAACATTATGAAAAGCCTGAAAAGGTTCTGTAGTCAGAACACAAAAAACTGCTTTGAAATTTTCATGTTGCTGATGAATACATTTGCAATCAAACCTTAAAGGTACAATGCGGGATGTTTTGTATGATCTATTAACAGAAATGCAATATAACATACAAAACTGTGTCTTTAGATGTGTATAAAAACCTTACGTAATGAAAAGTTCTGGTTTATTCTAAGGTAATAAAAACATTTGTATCTACATAGAGAGCGGGCCTATCTACATAGAATTTGTTATGTTGCGCAGCCAAGTTTTGTACAGTAAGCTCTAACGGACAAACAGCTCTACAGAGCGCGTTTCGTATATATGTTGGTCTTCGTGTGTTTTTTTAGAAACAGCTTGCGTCATCACTGAGTTAAAGACACACAAAGTAGTAAGTCGTAGTACGGAGAGAAGGAGGAGTAGTCGTCGTCTAGCTGAAGCAATTGATTGTTCTGTCTTAGTTAGACAGTTAGAAGTTTTGATAAAATGGAGGACCATGCGTATTGTGCACAAGAGCAGACAGAGCGTGAATCTCCGTCGTCAAAGAAGCGCACACGTGATGCTGCCAGACGAATTAGAGACAAACGGCGGCAGAAATCCAGGATAAACATCGGTGTATCTATTACCAGATGGAAGGCACTGTTGAAAGACAAATGTTTTCAAGGCGACGCCGAAGTTTTCCTGTTTTCTGCTAGACTGGTAAGATAATTCAACATTTTCAATGTTTCCACTTTTTCAATGTTTACCAAACAACTGTTTTGTTGAAACGTTAACGTTAGCATTTTATACCAATGGCCATATAACCTCCGAATAATAATGTTTTTCCGTCCCTGCGGTACGTACTCCGGTTGTTCATGAATTTACAAAGGGGGAGACAAACGTCTACTAAATTACACAACTGCCTATGTCACTGTCAGATCAAACGCTTTGAACAGCATTGCTACTTACGATTAGCTAACTTTAGTTACTTCACTACTCTCAGCGTGTACTAGATAGCACGCAAGAAATATATCTAATTATAGAATCGTAACAGTAACTTTAGCAATAGAATACATGTTAAATGATTAATTACGTTTATATATTGCCTTACCTTTGTAAAGAAACATCGTTGCTTGTATCACTGCTATCCGCTGTCTCAGTAGACGACATCTTTTTTTACTGTTGCGGCCACCGTCGTACTTCGAAAGGGAGGGGTGAGCAAATGACTCAGAGATTCGTTGCAAAACTATAATACAACGCTGGTGGCCGCTGATTTTCAAGAACTGCGCCTTTAAATATTGCACTTAATTGTTTAATTTAAATACTTTATTCAGATGGTAAATAGAAGATAATAATAAAATTCATGAAAATTTTAATAACACCACCATGGGTCCTACTTACAGTATTTAGAGATTGCAGACATTTCATTAAAATTAATATCCTTCCTTCCGAACCACTACTCACAAAGTTCTTTGTTAAGTAAATATTATAAATCGCATGAAGAGTTTTCAAACTTCACACAGACATTGTGCAAACAGCCTTTAATACTCTAGATGTCAAAGGTGAGACAGCTATTTTACAAGATGAGGGATCTTCATATTTTCACATAGCGTTTTGCTGTGTTATTGTTTTAGTCAGAGCTGAAAACGTTGTCTAGGATAATCTGCTTTTACCAATCCTAACACAGATAAGAGAGTGTTCTGAAATGAAATATATTGATTTTGTGTGTATACTGTATATGCGGCTCCGCAGGAGTCAGGGGTTGTGGGTTAAGGGGGCTTTGCACTTGGTGGATCAGGCACACACAAAACAGCAGTGTGGTGGAAAGAGGCTGAGGCAATCGATTTCAGAGATGTCGCAATAAACCCAAACTAAACAGGAGACAACTTGAGTCAATGAGAGGCACTACGAAAATCTATCTTAATTTGCAGAGAGTTCTCTGTTCTTCTCTACAACTGAATAGGACACCACAAGGACTCTCGGCTATGGAAAATCCACCTCTAAAACCTGACATAAAATTTGAGAGCATTAAATTATAGGGATCATTACGTTACAAGTATAGGTTTTAGCCATTCTCTATTGTAATTTTCTATCATTTGACATTTTCAAAATTGCAGGTTGTGTGTTTGAATATTCAAGTTTTGCATATTATTTTAAATGACATCAAGACCTCCTCTGTGTTCCTCATAGCTTTCTCTCTAATAATGAAGTAGCAAATCTTTTTCATTTGGTGCATTTCTAAATAATGCACCCCCAAGGAGCAGAAGACACATCAACTGGTCATAAATCACCATACGATGATTCAGCAAGAAATAAGTGGCTTCTCTTACGCCTCACTGCTTTATCTTTCCCCACCATGTTTAAAGATTAGCCTGCGAACTTATCCAAATATCTTTAATGTGGGCTATTAAAACTGGGGATCTAAAACATGAATCTATTTTTATTTTATGTTCAAGTAGTCAAAGAAACACAGGATCAAAAAAGAGCACTGCCTTAAGTTAATATATACTGCAAGTGTGTCACGCTACATTTGCATGAACACAGTTGACTGAGGTTTATAGATCTCTGCAGTGCTAAAGAGTAACAAACTGAACGTATACTAATAATGCCAAACAGTGTGATAAAATCCAACATCACAATTTAGTGTGTATACTTACACTTTTTATTAGCAGCTTGTAGGGCAACTTTTCACAAGGGTAACTTGACTGTAGGTAAACTACTTCAAAATTATAGAGGAGTATCTCAGCGCTGTCTTTACTATCACTGTGCTCTTTAACGGCTTTAAACCTGAAGAGTCTCCTTAATATACACATATACCTGTTCCTCCATCAGCAGCCAATCCACCGAGGAGCCAATACATTGTAATATTGCACCGCTCTGTATCTCACAGAAAAGCAGATCCAATCTTAAAACTCTCTATTCGCCCCTCAAAAAGAAAACTATCAGTATTTCTCACAGCACTGTTAAAACATAGCAGACACATTAAGGAACAGAATATAAAACCAATTCATATGTACCATATTTTTGGATGGCAAAATCGGCATACCAAAAAAAAGTGCTTCAAGAGGTTCTTTGATGCCAAGTTACTCTCACTCATTATTGATATTTTTCCATATTATGCACACTAATAAGTCACAGAAAATCCTAGATAAAAATAATACAAATAATTATACATTTTTGCACAATTTTTTGGCATTTTTATAGAGAGACATATAATGGTCCAGGACCCAGGAAAAGACCACAAGCCGGGATTCGAACTCGAAAGTTTTAGAAATGTATTGACAAAATGTTTAAACAGTATTAAAGGAATTCCCATATATTCCTTAATGGCTGCTTTTTCGTAGTGTTTTGCAATGAAATTAATATTTGAAATTGTCTGAAATTAATATATCAGAATAACAATTCTGTTTCGATTGATAACAAAGAATGTAAACCAGAAAAATCCTTCTCATAAATTTAAATACAAATAAATGTAAACATTGCCACTACAAACACATGCAACTCATTTACACTAACTGCACAAATCCTGTATGTAAATGTAATCACATTTGAGATACACAAGGTTGCAATTTTTTGTGTAGCAGTTCATATCAGCCTGCAAACATATGTAGCGTCACCTTGCCAGGAAAAACACCCAAACTAGGGTCTGCATACACAGGGACAATGAGGCGGTAAATTGTGTTCAACAATATTGGACTGGAGCATATCAGGTATTGCCTCTGCATCTGACTGAAACCATTTATCTCACATGATGCCCAAATGTACTGCGTGCCAGGCCAAGCTGTGTTTACTTTTCCTAGCTGTCGCTGTGCACAGGATATGGCCATTAAACAGTAGAGTCCCTTCAGTCACCTCTGCCTGGACGTGACCATTAGAACCGGGAGAAGACGGGGTGTCACATTTCAGCTATTGCCTCATGTACTCTGTATGTTTTTGCATGGCTCACTTAAGGACAAACAAGCCCGGGCTGAGAAGGATACTGAATAATGATATGGAGAATAAGACAGAAAGAGAGAGCGAAAGAGGATTCACGGTTTCCTGTATTGTCACGCTGCTCCGTGTCACGCCTCATTAAACTGACAGTATAGTCGAGGAAAGGGTATCTGCAGTATGCTATGAAGCGCACACACATGCACGTTATGTCCTTGTGCACAGTTTTGCTCTTTCTGTCATTAAGAACATACAGCTCTGCTCCAAAAGCTTAGTAGGCAGCAAAGAAGTAGCTTAACACCTTAAATTTCATCAAACCCCATTAAATACTAATCTGAAACCCTTTAGACTGCAACTCTACATGCTACACATATACGGCTCTGCAAGGAAGACACGACTTAATTGATTTCAGTAGAGTTTGGCATATGTTGCCACACTAATGATGTGATGCTGTAATAAACACAGAATGTATTAAAAAAACTAAAATTGTGTAAAATAATCCATTTTTAATTACACTAAACCTTTTTTTTCATTACTGACTGAAATAGAATGTTATATTTCGTTTTTATTCTCACTTTATTCACCATCTCAATTTTTTTCAATAAAGTTGTCAAAGTCTGTTCTGGGATTGCTTTTTCCTTGAAGGCTACATGCAGCGCAGTGCTGCCTTAGAATTTGGCTAAAACTATTTTTTGATAGTTTTAGCTCAATTTTTTCCACATGATCCCTTAAAATGCTTCCTCCTTTGGCATCTCACTAGGCTTTAGGACAAAGTGTCTCTGGTTCTTTGCTTGGATTATGGATGCCTTTCTAATGGTTATCAATCTCTTTCCTCTTCTTTCCCCTTTCTCACATTCACAGTGAAGGCATAAGTATAGATATAGATGAAAGCCAGCAGGAACATGCAGTGAGACGGTGAAAGAATGGGGCGAGGCAGGTGGAGGAGATGCTGGCTAATGTAGGATTTAATTGTCAAAGCGCACCACCTTCATGCTGTGGTGAGAATAAAATGCTTTGTGCCAGCAGGAATAAAAAACCTCAGCTGTACTCCAGGCCCCAGGAAGCTCTCACACAGATGGTGGGAATGAGGCAAGGATGTCTGAGTCACAAAAAACTCTGATTTAAAAAACGGGTGGTGAAAATGGAAAAGTTCAGCAAGCCCTTCTGAAAGGCTGAATGAATCATGGTGAACTTATCATTTTGCAGAAACACTTTTTTGCATTTTTCTGTTCTCACTTGTCTATAAGACTCGCTCCATCAATGGCTAAATATAATCAAATTGTCATATTTCACGTACATTTTAACACTCTATTAACATAAATGTGACCCAGTCTGTGAAAACTAGAAAAATATATAACAAGATGGATTTCAACCATTAATTTCACCATGCTTTCATTTTTAACATGGCATTACTCAATCAATATTAAAGAGATCAAGACTTGACAGAATGTTCTTTACATTACGAAGGATGGTTTTATGAAGAAACAGCAAATCACAACAAAATGACTAGGTCACAAATATGATGTAAGAGGCCACATCACTCCACTTGGGTTTTAAATTATTTATTGACTTGTAAACATGTTTAACTTGATTAGTGGCAAGTAGCTGGTGAGCAGCAGCAATGTGAAAACCCTTATCTAATGGGAAGTGTGTTTTGGTTTATTTGGAGCGAGTGACTATATTCTGGCATTAAACAGATGGCATCAGATTCCGCTTGTCTGACTCACTGGCATCTGCTCCAGCTGGCATGGCAGCTCACCTTGGCACAGTCTGGCACCTCTGTGAGATGGTTTTCTCCACTGAATGGGTAAACAAGCAAAATTCAAGGTCTGTCTGCCAGTGTGTGCGCAACAGCGAAGGGAAGCTCAGTTCCCCCATCCTTCTGGCCACGAAAAATCTCAGTAGGTGATGGACTTGGTATTTAAAGTTGAAAAGCATCCTGCTGATTTTAGCCAGACTGAGGTCTGAACGTTTTGATTTTACACTTCCATGCTGAATTCTGGTGAGACATCTTTACTACTCATCACCGAAACAAGTATTATGTACACAAAGAATTCCACAGGGCTTTGCATGCCGTACAATTCCTTGTAAACTTTCTTCCCGGTCAAATTACCATTAAGTCATCCCAAAGGACAAATAATCATCTGAATAATTAATATGTCTGAAATAATTAATGAAATTAGCAAGGAGTCCTTCAAGACAATTAATGTGTAATCACTGTCATGGCGTATTCCAGGGCAGAAAACGAAGGCTTAAGATTTCACTTATAATTAATAGCTTCATTCCATTGGTTCATTAGAGAAAACGCATCTGGTGGTTATACACAACTTTAAACAGGCAGTTCAGCAGTAGCAACAAAGACCCTAAAGCAATCAAGAATAAAATGACTGCCATTTAATAACTAACAATAAACTGCATTTCTTATACTGTAATAATCCAAATAAGAACGAAACATACTATGGAATGCTATGCAAGTTTGTTCAAGTTTAGATTTTCAATCCATTTAAATTCTTTTCCATAATTTCTATTCTGTTAAACAGAGAAACTATAATTTCACCAAAATGTATCAAAGATTTGGAACTAAACTAAAAAGTGTACATAACTGCAAGATGAATTAACAATCTAATACATCATTTGTATTTGCCGCATATACTGACAGGTTTTGACCTGAAGTCAGTTTTATTGAGCTCAGACTGTAATTTATCAACATATTTCAAGCAAAATTCCATCAATGCAATGCAATTAAATAATAACAGCCCATGCTTCATTGCAGACAATAGGATCACACATACATCTTTGTGATTTGTACAAAAATGGGATGCGAAATTTGACAGTCAAATAGTTTGGGATTCAAATAATAAAAATGCAAGATCATTCTGAAACGGGGTGACCCAGGAACAAGGTAATAATAGCCATGACTGAATGTTTTGCTTTATTTCTGATCACAAGCATGACAATTCCAACTGAAGTCTGGAACCGAAGTTTTCTGTACATTGCTTTGAAAACATCTGCTAAATACTGGTTGCTTTCAGAAACCCTTTTTCATCCTTCTCAACATGCATTTATTCTCCACTGCAATATTTAACAATACTGAAGATTAACAAACATAAAACTCACATTCAGAAATAAAGAACCCTTGAGACTTCAGGCTGGTACTGAGTGTACTAAAACTGATTTTAGTTTTTTGTGCCGTATATATAACAGATAGAATGGAAACATAAAGAGCATTCTCTGTAGTGCAATTTGGACATTTCAGGTTATTTGGGCCTGTTACAGCAGAGTTTTATGTTAGTGTGTGTTTTTGTCTTTCAGTCTTATCCATTACATTATACTCTTTGTTTTATTTTTAACCCAAATATATATTTTTATAACACACAGCGTTTATGTATTTTTTTGTTACGAGTTTCTTCTCATATTTTTCTTACTCATCCTAATAGTTGCTACTCACCCATATCACATCCTCTTGTCTGTATGGCCTCCAGGTCTGACCAGAGTCACTATACTGAAGCTGGTATCGAGACACCCAATCAGAGCTTCCCCAGCGACCTTGGGTAGCAATGGCTGTGACCTTCAACCTATCCCGTAGGTCCAACTGTAGCCAGGGTTGGTGGTCTTCTCGATTCGGAGACCAACCTCCACCACCTATGGGGATAGAGCGAAAGAGATTACAAGTCAGCACTTTGAAAAGAAATGAAACGGAAGTCAGAGTAATTCTCCCCAATTCAACCCTCACCAAGATTTCATGCTCTTGTTCATCATACTGACAGGGCTGAGGCTCAGTGGTCAGATGAAAAAATGATTTAAATTTGTTACAGTAGTTTTCTGGCTCAGCCTCCATTTTTTTTAGATAGAAATCTCCAACCTATCCCTGGAGGACAGAAGCCAGACCTCAGAGCAGTTTAATATTACAGTGTTTAAAGAAAGGCTATTTGAAAATTACACAGCGTATTTCCACATTTGTATGTCTTGGTTTTCCTTGTTAAATGGCTTTACGGTTGTATAAATGGCTGGAAATAAAAGCAGACACATTGGTGTCCTGAAACACTCTTATTTTCTGTTTCCCATCAGTGATCTATTGTACAATATTTTCACAAAACCCTTGGATATGTTTGTCCACAAACACAAAATTAACAACAAACATTATGTCCATTCACCTGCAACACTATTTAGACACCCACACATACTCAAACAGGTTTATTTCCCTCAAAAATAAACGAATAAATAACTAATAAAGTGATTTGAGCAAGTGGTACATTAAAGGTGTTTTGATCGTCTGCAACTTCCATCAGAGCATTAGTGATGCAATGACATATGAGCAATTAAATATTCTTTAAACAACAATATAAAGAACGTTGCCATGATATTTACAAATGCCATGATTTGTTTGGGCTTTTATCTTAATTCTTGATGTGATTGGAGAAGAGCTTCAGCAAGTGCAGCCAGTAACTTTAAGCCGAGTCTACTAAAGGAAAAGGCTCAAGCTAAAGCCCTTTTAAAAGAGAACACAGAGCAGAAACAGAAAGCCCTCAAGGTCATGTGTGACAGGGTTGCCCTAGGGCGAGTCAGAACAAGACGGTCAGATAATGAATGCTTCATCAATGCTTTTCAGCCACAAGGTGCATATCATCTGTGAAGGCTTTGGCTTCAGAGAAATTACAAAGGTCAGAACTAACACTCTAAGCTCATTAGATTCTACTGCCGACTCCATCAGACCGAGGCATATAACACATTTTTATACGTGCATCTGGAAAATATAGTCTAGCATGAGCAACAAAGTAATAAGGTGATGTCTAATTGACTTCAGGCGCAGACATAATTTACGACTTACAAGACTTATGATTTAATGACTAGAGAATAAAACAGGTGGATGGATCTAAAGACAACAACATTTGGTGTCTGTTCACGTTTGGATCAGGACGACAGTGACTGGGAACGGGCTGCCTGTCTGTATCTCACAGCTCACAAAGGAAACCTCCTGCTGTTACTAAGCAAGAAGCATCACAAGAAAAATGATATGCCTTGAGGGGTGACAGGGGCGAGCCGACATACTGTTGTCCTACTGAGTACTTAAAGACACCAATATTCCAAAGTGACAATTCTACAGTTGTTTTAGGTTTTGTAATCAAGGGCGAGTCCCACACAGCATCATAAAGAAGTGCTTGGTGTGTGTGTGTGCTCACGCCACGAGGTCGAACATCTCGGCATAAGCTGGTATTTATGGCATATCTATGCTTAACTGCATAATTGGCTGGGGGGATTTCTCAAGTGCTTCTACAGACTGTAATCAGCAGCTGATTGTACCGTTGCATTAATCAAACTGGTCTCCACCTCCCTGAAGTAAAAACCACAACACGTTTGCCTAGTCATAATTTATACGGTCCTCTCTTTACACCCCATTCTTGGGTGATGCTCCGCCAGGCACAATGCTCAGCCTGGGTGTTTTAGGATCATTAAGCAAATAAAGAGCAGACATTAAATACATTACCCTCTAAGTTTGTTTTATGATGCTTTCTGTGCTCTTCAGAGCAAAAGTATTAAGTGGCATTGTCAAAATTGTTGTTAAGCAAGGAAGAATGAAATGCATAAAACCCTCTTTATTCAAAGCACTGAAATAAGCAGGCAGTTACAACAAAGGGCTTTTTTACCTTTTTGTTTAAAATCCGTGAACGCATTATCATTGTCAACATGCAGCCAATAATAAATATCTGAATGCTCAATGAAATAATAGATTAGGGAAAATCATATCTTGTAAATTATGTGTATTCCTGTCATTCCAATGTCATGGGTTCCTTGAAAACACACATTACAATAAAAAAGTACAGACTGAATTGAGTCACTTTGGATAAAAGCATCTACCAAATTCATAAATGTAAATGTCTGCTAAATGCATATCCATTTTACTCTAAATAACGGATAAGTTTAAGTTTCTGAACTGCTTTGTTCCTTCACTTCTCACTGCAATATGCATAACTCTTGTTGTCCATTGTCATTAGAAATGTATTTATGTTCCTGTCACACTTGAGGATTGAGTCTACAGTCTTAAATTATCATGTCAGAGACAACTCCCATCACCAGAGCTTTTACAGCATCTGACGGACACCAGCAGACTGGTATATTCCAATATTCCATATTTCAAATGAAAGTATAAAATGTACTAATACTTTTTTTTGCAGACAAGCACTGTTTATAGAACCTAAATCGCATTATGTTAGGTATTCATAAAAAAGCTTTCCGTCGACACTTTTCTGACAAGGACAAATTTCCTTTCAGCTTAATTCTCTAGTCACATAAACACAGACAACAGAGGTTGTTATTTTGTACAAACAGGACAGGGAAGCAGAAAAACACAAGCTCATACCATCTCGTCTGTTGAGTTTAGCAAAGTATGGTGCCGCTTTGTCAGAGGATTTTGATGAGCTCTGGAAAGAAGTTGGGGGTAGTGATGCCACCAGCGGTTCTTCACAGTAATCTAGATGAAAAGAAAAAAAAGAAAAAATATCAAACATACGTGATTCCTTCTTTGAAATGAAAACCAGATAAGGAATAGATTGATTAAACTAATCCATTCAGTTTAATGGGATTTTAGGATTCAGTAATATTATTAAAGATTAAAGATCATCATTGGCTCAACCAGAAATAGGAAACATTTGTTCACTTCAAACAGGTTTGCAAGAGCTAAACAGTAACTCATATCCTTAGTGGGGTAAACACAGAGCTTGCATTTATGGATTTTCCGTTGGACACAATTCACTAGAAAGCTCCTTAATGGGGTTTAAAACTTAATGTGCTTGAAATAAAACAAGTTAAACTGTCTTTGCATTGTGATAGTGAAGATAATACGGAGTGTAAAGAAATTACATTCTGTCTAAGGACAGTTTGTGACAGTTGATTAAAGTCTCGCAGTCTTTTGTAGTATTGCATCTGACTGTATTTTCAATGCCGGCATGTCACTGACCTCAGACTTCTTAAAAGTTTAGTTTAAAGATGTCTAGGTAAAGTTACACTATTCTAATATGTTGAGCATCAAAATATGAAAGATTCAAATCCAAGAGTTTCTTAAAACAGACAAAGAGAAATTTTGATGTCTAGTACAGTATGTGACTGTACAAAGTTTGAATCAGTCAGTCCATTCAAGTCTTGCTTGTCCAATACAGCAATGATGATTTAGTCTTTTGACAACATTTGCTCAATGCGGACTACAAAAAATTTCATTAGAGAAAGGTCAAGGCCCTTAATGCTCGCATGAAAGAGACAGAAAAAACATCTGTGTTCTTCAGCATGCTTTTATAGAGAAGAATGTACAACCAATTACTTTTTCATATCACCCATATAAATACATTTACAGATAACTCTACAGATAATCCTTCGTGATTCGTGACTACAGACTGCTTTTAACAGATATGTACATTCTGAATAACATGCATGTCTAAATGAAGTACAAATTCATTGTACATCATATAACATTTCATTTGCTTTTCATGCACCTTTCATTGGTCTTTTCAAAGGAAACACGCAGATCTAAAGAACTCTAATGAGCCAAAGCTCAGCAGCCTAAACACATTAGTGTCGAACCTCCAAAATATGCATGTATCGTCACAATAACAAAACAATGAACAGCAGGTTAGGGAGCCATTAGCTGCGTCCAGGGAGCATTTTAAAGCTCTCTCCCGTTTTAGCAGCGTAAGCACTTTGCTGCACTCTCTACGGACCGGGGTAAAAATATATTCTTATTTAGTGGGCCTTTGCGTTTGTGGCAACATTTTGCCTGACAATCATTCACTTGACATTGAATTGCCTACTCCCCATTTTTTTAATATCTCTCAGCACTCCCCATCCATCTCTTCCACCCTCTCTCTCTCTCTCTATCTCTCTTTACCCACTCTTCTTTTTCTGTTTTCCTCCACCCGCTTTCTTTATTTCTCCTCCTCTCAATCTACTCACACATACACACGCCCACTTTCTCTTCACCTTAATGAGAAAACAGAGAAGTCTGGCAGGTGTGAGGGGGCTCACATGCGTTATTGTCACCATAAGGGAGCTATAATCTGAGTCAGCAATGCTCTTCACTGCATCACACAGAACAGCTGCAACATCTGTCTTTCTCTCTCAGCTGAGCAAAAATGACACACAACACCTCTCTCATCTTTACACAGAGCAAAAATTAGCTGTGATGACTTGTCAAATTAAAACAGTTCCTCGAGGTTCTGCAGAGTTCATTTGAGGTTGAAAATCAGCCTCAGAGACTGCAAATGATGAACCAGGTTTCTGTGACACCCTCAAGGGTGTGACAACATTTTGACATCATTTGAGGGTGACACCAAAATATTTCACAGCTGAATTTTCTGAGAGAAAGTTCTGGAGGACCTATTAAATTTAGGTTTTAAAGTTCTGTGTGCCCTGAATTTAATCAAGCAAAACCTTTTTTCAGTAGGAAATTCATAAACAGGCAGTGTCAGGATTTTAAATACACTCTTACTGGCTCTAGTAATATTTCAAACAAGATTTCTTTCATTAAGCAAAGTTAATTTCCCAATGGAGTGTCTAGACCTAAAGATGTTACAGATGATATGGGCACATAAAATTGGACTAATGTTTAATTACTATAAGCACAGATTTGGGATGGACTTACTCATAATAATCCCACCAAGACATTATATTTTGAAACATTATATTTGAAGTAAACAAACAACAAGGCCTCGGAATAGGGCATGATTCAACTTGTGTTGCTTGTTGACCCACTTTGAGAGCTCTAAAAATTCATTGAGGGTGGTGTTATAATCATTGTGAAACCACAAAAAGACTACAAAACCTGAGAAATATTCATTTTTTACAGATACTTTCAAATATAATGTAATACTACTTTAACCCATTTCAGGAAGTTCCTGGCTTTATATTTCATAACCTATGACTGACATCTCCATAAGGTATTAATGAGTACTGCAGTCTGCTACAAGTGTAGTTTTATTTTAGTCACAGACTATACTTGCGTAAACTCGGTTACTTTTTTGTTCTGCCAACAAATACAGATGTTAGAATGCAAACCCAAGGCAGATCACCCCTGCAGAAAACATTTTTGTTTTATCACAACTCATTCACGGATTGTATTGACAGGTACCGACAGAGCAAGTGTGCCACTTGTTGACGTAACTGTGTTTCACTTAAAAAAACTGAACTGTCTCCTCTGAATTTAGCTCTAAGCCCAACAATAAATATGTCACTCAAAAACATTCTTAACAGTGATTACTGACACTGTGAATATAAGACATTCATTGGATTTGGTGTATTTGACATCTAGTGCAATTCTACTGCGATTTACTATTCACACAGTAAAAAGAAAAAATCATTGTCCAGGAACACTTCAACCACACAGCTCTAGATCTGCCATTTAAAAAAAAAGTCCTCCACGGTTAAACACATTTACAGCCCACAACAAAAGCTTCTCTTATCAACACAACAGTCAAGCCACTTTACAGTATGAGGATCTCATTGACCTTTCTACATTTCCAAAAATCTTTTATGCACCCATACACACACACACACGCACACACACGCACACACACACACACACACACACGCAAACAAGCATGCACACACACACATACCATGAAGACAGAGACCACAAAGTCAGCAAAGTAAAGTGTTTATCTAGCAACAAAAATATATATATTTTTCCAACATCAAACAACGCACGGAGCATGCCCATTTTGAACTAGCTGAATGACGGACATTATATGGAATTATAAGCTGTTAGAAAGGTGGTCTTGAGTCTGTGACATCTTGGGCAGGTCCGTGTCTCTGAAGGACTCTTCATTTTGACCTGCTCGAGTCTGTTCACATGGCTATTGTTCAAAAGGTCAGTTATTATTACTGCGCTGCCTCACTGAGGCCTGGTGTACCAAGAGGAAAGCAGAAGTGCTATAATCATGTGGTCACAGAAAGAGTGGAAACAGCAGAGGAGAATGAAAAGAAAAGACAAGAATGTGAAGAAATAGTGATAGAGGAAGAAGAGTATAGACCAGGGCTAGTCAACTGACGGCCATCTCAGATAAGGACAAAACAATGTTGTTTTTATTACTGCATTCATTATGTATGATTTAAACAGCTATATTTATGAAAACAGCTGTTCATCTCCCTCCAGAACTTTCACTTCAAAGGATCTGCCCTTAAAGCGGAAATGAAGCATTCAATCAAATGTACATTACTGAGTAAACTTACTTTCACTTAAATAAAAAAAAACATATAACAGATTCGATACATGTAACCATTTAAGAAAAAACGTGATGTTTTGTTATGCCTTTTGGAGCAAGGGCACCACCATCTTGCAGCGCCACGGCATGTGACATCACCGGGTTGGTTCGCTACATTGCAAAATTATCCGAGCAACTGAGCAGTGAAGAAAAACAAGCATTTCCTTACTTTTGGAATACGCACTTGTTTTGAAATGGATGAAGACGAACTAGAATGAGCTGATGAGCACATGATCAGTCCTATTGCTTATGCATTCCATTAATTCAATATCTTCATAAATATATTCTTGAAAAAAAACTTGGAAGAACTGGGGGACTGGAGATGAGTAAGTTAACAGCAATTTCATTCAACGTATAAGGGAATATAAATTGATATTTAATTAAATATCATGAAAAGGTACTGGATGAAATATTTGTGTGCATGTTTTAAAGGCGCAGTTCTTAATTAACAGCGGCCACTAGCGTTGTATTATAGATTTGCCACGAATCGGTCAGTCCAAACACGACGGTGGCCACCACAGTACAAAAAGATGTCGTTCTCATGTTGACGCAGGGAAGAGATTTTGCGGGCATTAGAAAGACTGTAGAAAGAGTGATGTCTTATGTATTACATAAAATAAAAGGTTTGTGGATTTCAAGTTTAAAAAGAAGGATAAAAGTCAGGCAGGAGCTAGGACATGTGTTAATATTATAAAGACTTTCTAGCAGAGACGCGTTAAGACCCGCGGTACTAAGGCTTTTAACAGAGATACTCTCATAGATATCTATGGAGATACTTTCCAGCAGAGAGAGACCTCCGAGGAGGTTGCTTTGATTCAGATCAGTATGTGAGTAACATACTAACATATGTTGTTGTTGTAATATTAGCTGTGTGACGGAATAGTTTTGAGCATCATTGTTTATCTGGAACCGCTTTAATATTGTACTCGTCCAGATACTTGAGAGAGAGAGAGCGCGTTGGAGCTGAAACTGGAGAGCGAGCGAGAGCGCGTTTTATTAATTTACTCAATGATGAATAAACTTTCAGTTAATCCGCGGGTCAGATGCATTCCGCACCGGAGAGCACGATTCGTACGGATCACGGATCTTCCCGCAATCCACTTCACCACGATACCGCAGGGGAGAGGAAGAGAAAACGTGCGTTGTGGAGTTGTTTGTCCGTTTAGGGCTGCTGTACAAAACATGGCGGCGAATTCAATGTAGGAAGGTCCGCTCTATATGTAGATATAAACAGCTTATTCTAAGGTATTACAAACTTAATGGTTCATTATGTAAGGTCTTTATACACCTCTGAAGAAATAGTTTTGTATATTATATTGTATTTCTGTCAATAGATCCTCCTAAAAATGCCGTATTGTTCCTTTAATATATGACCTGTAAGTAACAGCAACAAAAACAGTATAAAAGGAACAAAATGCAATAAATAACGGAATGCATCCTATTTATACTTTTGGATTCTGGCCCTCATAGAAAAGTAGTTGAACACCCTGGTATAGACCATGGGTCCCCATCTCAGGAGACTAAACATTCACACATCAGACAGAAAGAAATGTTTAGTTTATATTCGTTTTTTCTTAAGACTTTGAATAACACCTATGTTTGTTCCGTTTTAAAGAAACTGCAACCAAACCGTGCTTCTAGACCTACAAAGCAGATCCATTTACGTGGAAGACCCACTGAACAGTACAGAACAGATCTGTTCTGTTGAGAGCAAAGTGATGTTTGCTACAGACAATCCAACACATAAAAAATGGATCACCAACAATGAGTCCCGCAAGTACTGTACATTGTCCTGTGGCTCGTATAGTCCTACTCCCATTCATGGCCAAGCAGTGCAGAAATGCACTTTGTTTTCTTGATTTTTCCACCTATAACAATAATTTATAAAGCAGATGTTACTTCAGTCTACTGTATTATAAAAATAATGCATTACGTTTTATATTTTATTGGCACAAAATATATATTATAAAAAACAGCTTAAAGGCAGGGTGTGTGATCCTGTCCAGAAACATTTTTTGTCATGTTGGCTGGAAATCTCTTTACATCCTGATAGCAATCAAGAAGTATAGTGGTCAAATAATATTTTTATAATTATGTATCATCTGTGAAAGGCGTTGGACCAAAAAACGTTCGCCCAATCAAAACGTTCTGGCCGAACGCTGTGACTGGTCATGTGTACATTTTCAGCCAACGTATTTTGCATACCACTGCGCACCCTGTTCACGCAGACATCATACATCATCAGCGCGCTCACGTCCGCTGTGTCAACGTAGGGAGAATGGCGGACAATAAACAACGATCAAACTTTCCTGTGGAACTGACAACAAGTAAATCTACAAAACGAAAGTCAGTTTTTGAAAAAGCAGTGACGAAAAAACGTCTGGATCATGAAAGAGGAAACAATCGAATTAACATCGGTTCAGATTTTACACGGAGACAGCTCCGGCAGGCAAAGATTCTGAAAGACGATACCATGGTTGCTCTCTTTCTTTTGGACAGGTATGTACATGCTTTGAAAATAATTTAATGGATTTAGTTTGTAATTCGTTATGTGGATTTACAAAATACATTCATGTGTTTGGAGGAGGCGTGGCCTTGGACGGCGAATCGCATAGAGGGTGGGTTTATTATTTCAGTGCTAGCAGGCTAAAGTTAGCACCTTCCAAAACAACCACCCCACCTCTAAAGGAATACACTAGTTCACTGAAAAATGAAGATTCTGTCTTCTTAAGAATGTCAGTAACCAAACAGATCTCATCCCCCATTGACTCCCATAGTATGTATTTTCCCTACTATGGTGGAGGACGAGATCTGTTTGGTTTTGTTTGCATTCTTCCAAATATCTTCCTTTGTGTTCAGCAGAACAAATACATTTATACAGGTTTGCTCATTGGTGAGAAAATGATGACAGAATTTTCATTTTTGGGTGGACTAGCCTTTAACAGTTGATAACAAGGAAGTAGTGAGGAGTTTAGGGTTAAAAAGAAAGAGGGTAAGTAAATATGAATATCACAGAGATTGCTCGGGTAGAACAAGATGTGCTAACACCTCAAGCATCCAGGTCTAATGAACGTACATCACGTCAGAGAGTTGTTTAGACCGCACTGCTCGAAGCTATTTATAGCTTGTGGGATCGATCACCCATCTGATGGGCCGCCACGATAGCGCTGATTAAGGTGGGAGATTAATGGCAGATTAACGGGTTTCCACAGTGTTTCCGCCAGACATTGTTTAAATCATCTCCCCACAGAATGACAGTACTTGCAGTGTAAATAGGAACCTTCATGGGATTGCCTGACAAATAACTCCCTTTAGCTTAGGTTTTAGCAGATAAGATGTAACTTTTAGGAGTTACAAAACTCAGAGGAAGCATCTACGTGTTGGGCTTGTACGTGAAAATGTTTAAATGAGAAGGGGAAAATCCATATTCCAAACACTGCTTGGGCTTGTCATGCTGAAATTGTAGAAATCATGCACAAGACAAAACGTCCAACACTTAAGAATCATGTTAAAAGATATTGGTCAAAGGAACACCCTCCTCCCCTGCCTCGGGATGCCCATCCCCATTTTACGCCAGCCCCATCTGAACATCCCGTGCCATCCTCCTGCAAGAGCCTGCGGACTGACTGACCATCCCAGCTCCATCTCAGGCAATTCCATCACCACCCAAGAGCAAAGTGACCATCTGACCATCCCAGCTGCAGCTCAGGCAATTCCATCCCCAACCAAGAGCAAAGACGGACTACTTGTCACATTAATGCTAAATTTACAATGATTAGTATTAAATACTAAACTTACATCACATGACAGCGGTTTTAAGTTATAGCTGCACTCAGTTACATTATCCCATTATTATTTCCCTGCTTATAACATTCCTCTGTTGCCTGATATATAAAATTAGACCCAAACAGTTTCAACAAATGAAATTTCCTAAATCACAACTAATAAACTCTTCCTATTCTTCATATACATTTACTCAGTAACTTTTAATCAAAGTCACTGAGTGCAGCAGTGACACGTCAGAGGAGACCTGGCTCTCTCGGCTGAGACTGGTTTCTCCCGAGGTTTTTTTTATCCATTTATTTATCATTGGAGTTTGGGTTCCTCGCCACAGGGCATTGTTGGCTGTCTTGATCAACGGGAGACTGCTTTTATTAGATATTATTTACTAGAATGATCTTGCTTGTTCTATACACACCATGCACTGTGCTGTTTTTTACCTTTTCTGTTTTTCTTTTTTTCTCCTGTAAAGCTGCTTTGGAACAATCCACATTGTGAAAAGCTCTATATAAATACCTTTATACCGACTACCTTTTGTTTTTTTAGTGATGAAACTCTGTCCTTTCACAATGGGGTATATTATATGCACACGGGATGATGACGTATTTCCACTAAAATCTAAGCCAGCTAGGTCACTTCCGCTCTCATGGCACTAAGGGGATTTTTCACCAAGTGATAATGATGTGCTTAGTAAGAAAACATTAAAATTTCGGCGAACCTAGCACTACGGGTTAGCATTGTTTAGTGCCTCTGTGATCATGCCTCTAGTAAGTACAAAAGTCCACTTTTATTTTTTTCATATTTGTAGATGTACCTTGAAACGGATAGCCTGAAGAGCTCCTATTTGGTTGTCGACGTATGGCGAAGTGTTTGAATAATTAGACGCACGCTGTTGATCGTAATCCTATGTGCATCTTGAAGCTAAACGTCATTGTTCCCCTATGGCGCCGGATGTAACAGCCTGGCTGAGATTTTAGCGGAAGTACGTCATCGACCCCTAAGCATATACCCCATTGCTTCTGGGCTTTTGACAGGAAAAAAAATGTTAAGAGGCTCATCTGTCAGGGCAGCTGACAATAAGTAATGTGTGCGAGTGTGTTTTTTTTCTCTTTCTAAGATGTCGTTTGGCAGCCGCCTTGTTTGTTTGTATTCATCTGATGCTGAGCCGTGGCCTTAATTTCCTCATCAAAACTCGGTAGGATTTTGTTTGTCCTTCACTTTGCGTTTAATCTCTGTTAAATCCCTGCCTGCCTTCTTTGATCTTCATTTGTGTTTGACTGGGTTTAGGACCCAAAGATGTCGCTCTTGCCAAAATCCCCCTCTCATCATCAATGTGGTTTCTTGCAGAAACTGATCTAGCACATTCCTCTAAGATCAACACAAAGATGGATGGGTAGATAAAATAGATAAACTTCATTTAGCTCACCTGTTTATGTTTTTATCCCCATTATCAATACCATCTAAAGTAAAAAAACGACTAAAACGACTAATATCAGTTTTCTTTTTTATCGGCTGGTTTCTATTTCTGTAGCATCCCTTTAGAAGGCCCACTAAAAATAATCACTGGTCTAAAATTCTCCTATTTATGATGCTACATCAAACAGAATATCTCCTGATGGGTGTGACTGGGTGGTATCACACAGGAGTTTCATGTCCACTGTGGACAGACTAAACCTTTCGAGCTTTATCTTCATGTATGAAGATGCAGTGTTACTGTGGGAGGAGTTAAACTCTATTTCGACATCATACTGTAGCTATGATCTCTTTGTTTAAAGAGGTTTTTCAAAGAAACGCCCTTTATGAAGTCTCAGATACAGTATACTGTATATTCAGATAACACAAGAGTCACTGTCCACTTATAGAATATTAAAACATCAAATATCAATGCTAACAATCGATATGAGCCATACTTCCATACAAGACAATAAACGTGTCTCTTTAAGCAGTCTGCCAAATACGTAAATGTAATGTAAATGTAAGCAGTTAGGAACCACCATTCTCTTCACTGACCTACAGAAAATTCCCACAACTCTTTGGCTATTACAAAAAGGGTTTTATACAGAGCTGATGTTATAGACACTGATGAGCAATTTAAGAGACTGTGGTCAAAATCGAATGCATTAAACTGCATGCTTAACAACATATGGCTGTACTGGTCTTGGTTGTTTGGTACAAACAAAGAACTTTAAATATAAACACTGCCAACTTATAATGAGGCAATTGTGAGCCGTTTATATTGACTCTACTAATGCGATGTGGGCCAGGAAATGCTCAGGCACACGAAATGCTCAGGCACACAACTTGTCTTCTGTGCCTGTTTAACTGACAATTTAATAGCAAAACTTAGATTTTCAGTCCTCTCTTATAAAAAGGAGATGTAATTCATCCTTCATTCTATAATGTTCAGAGTTGAACAGTACTGTCCTATGAGTCAAAGTTTCTGTGACGTAACAACTTTGGGTAATCCTGGCATTGTACCAGAAAGAGGCTAGTCTGTAAACAGCAGATTGTGGGCTAAGATTTCTCCCAAGTGGTAATCCAGCTATCAAGAAAGAGCAATACTTAGCATGTCTGCCTCGACTCAGCGGGACGTATGCTCAACTCTTAATACCTGGAAGCTGAGATGTGGCTATACACATTTTTAATCATACATTATACTGTCCTATCATGAGATGAGTTCTATTGCTCAGGGGTATGTTCTCAAGATGTCACTCATACTGCATTGTAATACCTCACAATAACAATAAGTCTAAACAATACACAAATACACAAAATACACCTAATACACAAAAAATAATCATCATCAAACACACAAAACCTTTCCTTAAAAAAACCTTATAAACCTTCTTTATAATTAGAGGTGCACCGATCGACCGGCCAGAGACCGGAATCGGACGGTTTTTCGTATGATCGGCCGGACCGGTGACTGGCTGGTTAGTCGCACGTCTCACCAATTCCAAGCCGATCTTCTGTTGCCTGTGATGCGGGCAAGAACGTCACAGCCGTCAGTACACTCAAAGCCACAAGTAAACATGTAAACGTGCGTGCGCACAGCTTGTCTTTCACGGCTCGTTTATACTCGCATGTGGGTCCACCGGACCACGAGTCTCTGCTGACTGACGCGCATCTCTCATATCCGCTGACTGCACACGCGTGCACACGCATCATGTACTGTACAGACAAAAAGGTGCACTGTAGTTCATCTCTCGCTGCTCCGTCTACATGGGGTATGTATGCTAACAGTGATGCTAAACTCTGACACATGCTGAACTCATATTGAAGTCGTTCACTCTGTGTAAAACAAACATAAATTCCATTCAACCTGATTCCTTGTCTTACGTTAAAACTGGTAATTTCACCTAGGTAAAATGACATTCAACACGACTTCTACTTGTTTTTAAAAATCCAAAATATAAAAAAATGAATAAATCAACCAATATATGTGATATGTATCTGATTGAGTTCTTTACTAACACAAAAAAACTGCAAATACAAATACATCTTTAGAGTAGAATTCACTCATAAGATTTTTAACTTCTTTATTGAAGTTGCAGCAAAAATCAACCCACTTCTTTTAATACTACAGACACAAGATAAAGACAATTTATTTTACATTTCAGAAAAAATGAAATAAAGCAATGTTAGCTTCATAAACAGAAACAGACAAGAATAAAGTTGAAGTATTTTATTGTTATCTTAGACTTTTGTGAGATGAGTACAAAAATGAAAAAGGTAAATTAAGTGACATGTTTAGTTATATTTTATTATTTGTACTTCTTTTCAGTCACAGAGTTACTCAATTTAAGAGTTGTTTGGGAAAGAGAAGATTCTGTAATTTAATGCAGCTTGGAGAACGGCATTTAGGGAAATTTGGGGAAATTGTAATGTTCAATCATTTATGTAATGAAAATAAAAAAATGTGCATTTAAGAAAAGTAAATATGGTTTTATATACAGTATACTGTCAATTATAGTTTGTGGATAGAAAATCGGAATCGGCAGGTTTCACTTATAATAAAATCGGAAACCGGAATAGGCAAAGAAAATTGCAATCAGTGCATCTCTATTTATAATACTAGTTATCTTCATCATGATACACCAGAAGCAAAAACGGAAATAAATGACAGTCAAATTAAAAAATCACATTGGGTATTTTGAGATCAAATATGTCCTGAACACAAACTGTATGAGTTTTACAATAAATCCTTGTGGATTTAAGCAAATGTCAGCCATCTGAGCAGAAATTATTGATTGGACCAACAGCTTAAGGGTCAGCATCAAACAATTGCACTGATCTCTTGCAGACCTACGCACAGGCGTATACTGAATTTTCATTATTTTACATGTGTTGTCAGCACCACCAAAACAAATATTTCAGGAGTTATTTCACAGGGCATTTTGTGATTATTTGCACTCTGCTGCTGCTGGCATTTCAAACCTTGAGATGTGGATTTATGGAGTTTAATTTATTAACATTTAACATTTATATTTAATTAAGTATAGGGAAATAAAAACTGCCTTTTTCATTTCCACAGTCCTGTCTTATGTTGAAGGTCTATTGTTTAGCTTTTATGTAACTTCAGATTTTTTGATATTCATTCACACCAGCACAGAGAGCTGGATCTGCGCAAGGATAAAAAAATAGGCCCTGGCATGAAGGGTGAAGCCATCTTTCAATTAAATATCTCACAGGGATTAGGAATATTTCACCTCTGTCTAATTCCAGATGATTCACACCCAGCCCTATGTTGAAAGTATTTGTTCACTCCATTTCTTTGCAGCATATGTTTATATATTTCACTTCCTAGTTTTGTTGATTTGAGTTGCATGCTATATAGCATGCTATCCCTCCAGCGAATCATGAATGCTGCGAAAACCTCCTGAAAACAGCATCATAAACACCCACAAGACCCACATAATGCTCACTAGTAGAGTTGACTCAGAAGTGCACAGACAGGGTATAATTCAGTCTGATTTGGCTGTCTAAATTCCTTAATTTACATAAACAGCTGTAAGCCAATGTAAGCATGTTTTCTATTTAAAAAGTCTATTTAAAAAAGTTTTTACCACCGCGGTGGTAATAGACAAATCGACCGCGGTGGTTGAGAAATATATATTATTTATATAAATAATATTTATATTATTATATTTGCGTGTAGCAACCACATGACGAGTGGAAGAGAAATATAGACCTTATTTAAATACTTGAAATTGTTAAATACTTGAAATTTAAATATGATATCTTAAATAAATGAGGATGAAACATCCGTCAATGTTTAATGCGCAAATCCATCAGTGAAACGGCACACTACAGCATATAAAACATTTAAATAAACATGAGTAAATAATGAAAACTTAAATGATATAAGAAAGCTAAATACTAAATAAAAAAGCTCTTGTTGCAGTAACTTCAGTCAGTGGCGTATTAACCCTTACAGTCCTTAACAATTCCAATTGAAAAAAACTGTTTAAACCTACATTGGCTTTCCTATTCAGATTGCCATAAAAACTTTACTTTTTCTGACTCGTTGATGTGAAACTTACTTGTTGACACTGTCCAGATTAAAATGTGTACAGCTGCACTAAATGCGCGTTCAGAAGATGTGCACAGGAGCAGGGACGTAGCGGCCATGGGTGGCCACGGCTACCCCTGAATGATGGATGGCCACCTATCTGGCCACCTCTGTTGTGCGAAGCAGTTTTAAGATGCGTGTCAGAGTTTACGAAGTGCTGTGCAGATCATTTAGAGTATGCACTGAAAGTAACGCGAGAATATCACTCTCGCGTTAATATGATGTCATACACTTACACACTGACGCAAACAGGGTAGGGTTGCACCAGCCATTCGTAAGTTCTTTCTTAAACGTGAACGTAAAGTCCGCACTAGAGGCTTAGTAACTACTACTAGCTAGTTTGTAACTAAATCTGTATGTTATTCGGTTGCACCATTTGGTCTTAAGGCAGAGCTAGTTCGTAAGCTCTCTGTAAAGTAATGCGTAGTCGCATAATATGATGTTTTTCCAATAGCAGCCTGTAAATTCGTGAGAAAAAGTTGTGTTGAAATGTTGTGAATTTCAAAACATTCTGGATTTAAACTTATTTTACCTCACATAATAACGGTATATAGACTACCTTTCATGAATAACATATTTAAAAGTAGATTAATAAACAAATGCTGTTTAAAACAATACAGCCTACTTAATGCAATAATATATGACATGCAATATGGGTGATTTCATTTTACTGCCAACCGCCAATTAAATAAAAAGAAAATCATTTCATTTTGACGTGCACAACACAGGCAGATATACAACACGGATGCACGCTAGGACAAAAATTAAATGTCATCACATAATGTTCTCTATTTTAAAAGGTAAGTGGCTGTAAATGTCAGTTTTATCATGTGTAAATCATTCTTCAATGTCGAGTGAAACAAGAGCTTATTCCGTTAGTTCAGAGAGTATGCTATTTTATTCCTACAGTTATTCCTGATAGGAGGCTTCCGTAGATATTTACGTAACATTATGCTTCAACTAAGTTGAATGGTGCAACTCAAAAATATTTTGTAGTGCGTAAGCTGTAACAGTGCCCGTTTAAATCAAAACTACAGTAGGCTAAGTTGTAACTTACACACAGCTGGTGCAGCCAGTGTAATGAAATCAGTCTTGTTTAACTGGATTTCATTCATTAATTATATTTTCGCGAAAGTTTAAGTTGGGGTACTGCAATGTTTATTTTCTATAAAAAATGCTAACTTACTGCAAATGATAGCTAGCAAATTATTTTAAAATAATGCTAGCACATGAAAGCATTGCAAATAATTTGTTTACGTTCTTCTTGTATGTTTTTGACCAGCAAACTATGTGTAATGAAGAATTGGTGTAAATTACAGTAGAAGTTAAAGAATTTCTGTCTGTAAGGATTTTTTGGTCACCCTAATAAAATCACTGGGTCTTACCTGGCCACCTCTAAAAAAAAGTTCTGGCTACGCCCCTGCACAGGAGCGCAAATGAAAAGATGTCACTCCGCAACCGCGGAAAAACCTGCGCGTGCTCCAACACTAAGCAAGCGGGTCATAGACAGTTTTGATTTTACGTATCTGTTCATTTCACAACAAGATCCATTGCAAAACCCACAGAATAACCTGGGTTTTGGCGTGCAGGCCCGCGCTCGAACGCACCAATGGAAACGTATGCTAATAATTTCTGTTAATGTAAAATCTTTTAAATAAAACCATCCACAACTGAAAGGCTACAACTAGCAATCGTTATCGCAACTCTCATATTTATTACACCTATATTTGTCAGAGTGACGTGCACTAGTTCGCCACCGTCATGGCACTTTACCACCGCGGTGGTGCGGTTAACACGGCCACCGTCACAGCCCTACTGCTGTCTGCCATTTTGATTCTAAAAGTAAAAAACTATTATCAAGTCTGTTTACTGAGAAGCTTGCCTGATATTCTTGATATAGCCCTGATCTCAATCCTGCTGTCTATTTCAGAGCACTTTTTGAAAGTGAAACTTGTTTAAAGGAGAGTTATTTTCTGCTGGCAAGGGCCCAAGAGTTCAATCACTCACACACCTGTTTGAGGGGCCTGGGCGCTGAAATCTGTGAGACACAGATTGAAATCCGCAGAGGGCTTTTGTTCTCAGCAGGGAGTGAGTTAAACGCCACTTCTCTATCTTGCAAAGCTGCAGCACCTCTGCCTGACAGTGGACGGGCTGACTGCTTGTAGACAGCAGTCATTCTACCCCAACACTCACAAATCAATCACGTTCATACCAACACACTCCTTTATTAAACGCCCAAATACGCGGACACCCTCTAATGCACACAAAACAATCACACACCATTCATACTTACGCACTACACTACAACATACTAAACCTCGAAAAACCTGTAGTGCACCTTAAAGCACACTTTTGTACTGCACACTAAAGCGTTTACAAACTAAAGTTAGTTCTACATTTAAACGCCACTGCAACCCACAACATGGATAACACTTTTCACGCCACAAGCACCCAAAACCTCACACATTTCTTCAGTACACCAGAAAATCACACATACACACACGCTTTGGCGTGAATTTGCGCACCAATCCCGCATTCACATGTACTGCACCTTTCCACGTTCGTATCTTTTCGCTTAGTGCAGATCTACATATGGTTTGCTAGCACTTTTCTCCAGTAGTCTCCCATCGCACGCACTGCCTTCTAAACACATGAAACAAGCTTGTGGAACTCGGCGCGTGACTTCTAGGAAGAAGTGGTTTGCTGCGCGCGCACGCCCTTGTGTGCTTGTGCTCGAGAGAGCGTACAAGTCACGTTCAGAGAGAGGGAGAACGAGCGCTCAAACATTAAAGACGAGGATTACGTTCTATAAATCTCTTTAATGACACAAGCAGTGAAGTAAAAAAAAATTGACATAATAATTTTTACTCGCCCCCCCCAAAATCTTTATTGAAGAACTGTCTCGTTCCTCTGCCTTTTCTGTGTAGGTCCGACTGTGATAATAACATTATGCCTAATCTGTCCCGACCACCGGAGTTCCGTACATATATCCTAAACACCACGTGTACTGTACAGTGTTATAATATACTAAAATGCCCATTGAAGTGTGGCTGCATGACGTAAATGCATGATATTAATTTTACATTAATATTGTATACACTACTGTATGAAAACTTTCATGACTTAGTTTTGCACTACAAATATTTCCAGTGCTAAAGAGGGAACAGGGACACGCCTTAAACCTAAATTATATAACACCAGCCTAAATTAACAGCAACACACGAAATACGAAACAAAGTGACATTTCCAGAAACTTTCCCTATAGCCTATAAAACCCCAAACAACATCATTCCCTAAGAAATACCATTTTAAATATGCCTAAAAAGTTATTCATATGTATATCATTCTCCAAAGTCATATAAACACATGTATGATTAAAAAAAACATTTATAAATTAAGACACAATATGCAGCCTGAGCAGTCGATATTGCGCAATTAAACGTTAACGTTACTTTCAACGAGGATGCATGGCTAAATACCAGCATCTTACGTCTCCCTATCTCAGGACGTTTAAAGTGACATATTGCTTTACAGTATTATTAGGCAGAATAAATTAATCTACTCACAGTTACTCGCAGATAACACTGAAGTTAATACGCTCAACGTGGCGAGGAGAAAAAATCCGATGCAGTTGTGGAATCCCATGTTTGGAAAAGTACTCCGCACCATACTTCTGACGTACCTCCGTTACAGCCTTTGGGAAAACCCGTTAAAACCGTTAAAAGCCCCGTAAAGGTTGCGTTCTGACTCCCGCCACAGTGAGATGCAGCCACAAATGAGCGCGCGCCTCCCGCCTTTTCCTCAGATCCTCCTGAAGGGCTGATCCAACATTTGCGTGCGCGTTCGCTCTCTCTCTCTCTCTCTCTCTCTCTCTCTCTCTCTCTCTCTCTCTCTCTCTCTCTCTCTCTCTCTCGGTGCGTCTCAATCTATCAGTGAACGTTTTTCTCGTCAGAAGCATTCTACGTTGCTCTTGGACACCTTATATTTAAGAATGCAAGTGGAAATAATGTAAGTGTGCCCCCTAACGCATTCCAAATCCCGAAAACCTCTTGAAGCACTACGACAGTTATTTATTTTGACAGCACATAGATATCGCATTTTGATAGACAGGTGCTGAGTATGTGCTGACAAGACATTGTGGAACATAAAGAGGTGTTTCATTACATGGAGTGAATAGTTAATGTGCACCAATCGGGGCTAAAAATCTTAGTGTGTGCCCGTGAAAACAGGCTTGAAAACTCTGTCCTTCAACGCAATACAGGGACAGATTGTGCCCTGTAATCCAGACTATGTAAATATGAAGGGCATGTTTGATCTTTATTCCAGAGGCAAGACGCTGCCTCTCTATTCCTCACACATACAGACCTATCTGCTTTTCTTATTAATACAGTTTACCTACAGTTCTTCTGCTGCGAAGTTTGAGTGGTCTGTGTGTGGGAGAAATCCAGTTAGCAGCCACTTTCCATGTCGCTTGAATTCAGTTTTCTAGGAGCGAGAAGGAAATGAAGCAGATAAAATGATGACACGTGGAAGGCCTATTTCACATCTTTATTATACGTCTGTCATGTCATGGCATGTTTTGTTTATATTGCCGTTCATTACTCATCTCTTTGAGCAGTTGTTGTAGCCTCAGACAACAGCTCCCACAGACCGTCTGATGCGGGTTTTGCAATTAATTAATAAATAAATAAATACAAAGGCAAAAGCTGCTGGAAAAGGAACCAGTCCGATACACTGTAAAAAATGATTTGTTGTTTTTTGTTGTTTCAACTTAAAAAAATAAGTTACCTTGTAGCCTTAAAAATATTAGTTCACTTAATGAATTTGTTGCAAACTCGTTGTGTTGACTAATATTTTTAAGTTGAACTAACTTAAAATTTTAAGGCAACAAGGTAACTTATTTTTTTAAGTTGAAACAACAAAAAACAACAAATCATTTTTTACAGTGTAGTAAACAAAATCATGTTTACAGGGTTAAGCACTTTTGAGGAAGAACTAATAATATAATTGCCAGGGCAGTGCCATCAAATACATTTAATTTAGTTTAATGTGCTTAATAGCAAATCAATTCATTTCCATGTCAAGAACTGCATATTGTCTTCCTGTCTAAATCATCAGTTCATGGCTAAAAAGTCAAATCTGCAAGACATCATGAACAAATTCAATTATAGGTATACATAACGCTGTAGAATCTTGAAGAAGCTGAGTTCAGGTGACAACTTTTGGTGACAGTCCCTTTGGGAAAGTCTATGAATACACAAGCATTGAATTAAAATGTCTGTAATTGAGTGACTGTCTGACCTTTCAGTCTGTATGCACTCATGGTAAAACTTTCATGTATTGCATTGAATCAGAAGTGAATATCCCAGGATTCAAAGAAGAAGGCAGAGAGAAGATCAAAGGCAGATCACATCAAAGAGATGTATTTAAGGTGTCATAGACTTGATGGCAACAGTGCTCACTTGAAGGTAAAATATATACGCTTTCTGTAAATAATCTAGGAGAAAATGTAAAATATTGGACAAATATTTGATTTTGAGTATAACAGCAATGCAGATTTAATTAAAAATATATTAAATGCACTTTTATTGTCTGAACTACACACGCACCTTTACTAGGTTAAGAGCTGGGGATCGTATTTGTTTAACTTAACCTCTGCTTGCTGTAGCCAGATTTTAGTTTCCTACAAGGTAAAGAAAGTGTGAACTTCTCAAGGCTTTTGTAGAATGTACTGAAGGGCACCGGCAAGACAAGCCTCCCGAGGGACTTTGGAGTAATTCAGAGTAAATGAAGAGAAATGAAGCGTACCCTTAAAGCGGCAAACAATCTCTCCTCTCCTTTATTTTTTAGCATAATCTGCCTTCTCATCTCCACTGCCCTTCACTGGATGGCGGACATGGGAATCGTTTTCACTGATGAGGAAAAGCCTGAACTCTGCTACCCTCCACCTCTCCGGTTAATTTGTGAAGGCTCAATGTGATATAAGGCAAGTGATGATGTACTTGCGTGAACACAATCTCCTCTCTATCATCTGTGTGTAAATGCGTGTGTGTGGATGTCTATTTTTATTCAATTGGATGTAGATATATTTAATGTGCATTTCAAAAGGCTTTTTAGTCAAATGTAATCTCTTAATTTTACATCGCAGGTCCGATTTTATAAATCATTTTAGTGGTATTTACTCCAGCCATACCATTTAAAACATTATAATAAAACCATTGTAAATAACTTGCCGCATCTGTGTTGCATGACAACCATTCTGCTTCTTAAGAACTACAGTATATTGCTTGGCAGTATCATACAATTTTGGTTGCTGTGTGTTTATTTTATGAAACTTTGATAGGTATGGAATAACCGTTTTATAAAACCAATAAGCCCTGAATTTTACAGTGAATTTACAGCTAACAATACCGAAGAGCTAAGAGTTTAGAAGAGCTAACGCACTGTCCGTTAGCTCTTCTAAATGCACTGCAAGCCATGGCTTCTTGGGGTTTATTGCTTTATACATGTTGTGAAAATATTCATAGTCAATGACACTTTATTGTAAAACGTTAGATTACAATATTGCTACAGCATTCAAACACACAATACAGTTGATAGGAAATTAAATAGGTTACAGTAAGATATAGTATTGTAAATCAAATAAAAAAGTACAAAAATAGATTTCGGATATAGTGGTGCGACTCAAAATAGGCCAGAGAATTTACTGTATATATATAAAATCACATTTATCACTGATAGTACGTGCTTTGGCATTGATACATTGCTAGCTGCTCTAGAAGCTTTGTGAAGTGCTCCCAGAATAAGATTCATTGTTTTCATCCTTGTCCAGTTGAAAGAAGTGTTAACGAGAAACATGTATTATCATGAAACTGATGGATTTTGTAAAGAGAGAGGTACGCTGTCAGTATATTTTTTTGTGATTTGGTCTGCTTTTTCCACCTCACTTGCATTGTTTGTTATTATTCTTGTAATGTGTAGGATGTGTTTGTCTGCATATATCTGATTCTGCAGAATGCAAAATTTTCTCTCGCTCTCTCTCTCTCTCTCTGGGAGTTTTAGCTGTTACTCTGTTTGATGTAAAGGTTATCTTGATGGAACAGCAGACATTTTCAACGCCTCCATGAAAGTCTTGACGTGTCATCTTCGTGCCTCCGTGGAGCATCGTCTGGTCTGCATATTATTAAGCCTCCTAAGCATCTGAAACTAAGCTTGAGCTAACGAAAGCCAAAGAAACAGGTGCAGTCCAATGGCATGTCTCCTGTGCTGTTCCCATGGAGATCTGAAAAGCAAGGATTTACAGTGTAGAGATGAGCTGACAAGATCGACAATATTTTGTTTATGTTAAATACAGGCACCAGCAGAACTAGACTTAATGCGGCTGGTCAAACTTTGCACAAATTATTCAACTCCTGTAATGTCATAACCCAGGCCTAACCAGAGGATGGAGAAAAGCTCTAATCACCTATTATTTCCAAACAACACACTAAAGTATTTGGAGGATTTAGAGAAATACACTTTTCTAGGATGTGCAGTTTCAGAGAGGTTTACGGTTTGGATAGAGATGTTATCAAAGTAAGATCAAGGGTCATTTTCTCTATCTCGTGTGAGCAGTCTCAGTCTCTCATATGGCTTTAGAGGTGCTAACAGCTTGCATTACATAGATAAAAACATAATTGAGACTGCACTTGAGCTGCAGGATTAGCAAAAGCCGCAATCCCAGCACTTCTCTTTGCAAACAAACAATGCCATTCGTATAATATCGGCTGGAGAGGTTACCTTCATGGTAAAGGTTTTAACACTCAAAAAAAAAAGGAGAGAATAAAAATAAGTAAGACTGATGAATCGATGAGCATACTCATTTAATTATTTATCCAGTATACTGTTTCTACATTTGCGTCTTTTGGATTTGCGTCTTTTTGCCTCCCAGGGCTTTCTTCTCATCAAAAATTGATGGCTTGGAATATATTTTTTCCCATATTTTCATTATCTGCAATCTTTAACAAGTGTATCGATTCACTCCACTTCCCCTCCGGTCTGCCCAGCCGAGCTGCATGTGATATCGGGTGTCTGGACATGGAGCCCAGGTAGCGCCAAATTAGACCGTAAAACCTCACGCGCACTACGCATCTGCATTCAGACACAGAAAATGATCCCGTGGTTTAAATCCCCTCTCTCCTGTAGGTCTCTTCAGGGTGTGTGTTTTCATAATGACAGCGGAGACATGGATTTAGCTCACCTGCAATGCTCACAGTGAAACAGATGTTTAGAAGAGGCTTGTCTTTCAAAAGAAGGACAATAAATCTGTTGGATTGTGCTGAAAAGGAAGGAGAAATGGGTTGGGGGGGAACGGTGTCAGTCAGCTGTGATAAGCCGATAAACCTCTCCTTTCCAGAGAGAGCCGGGACTTATTCATTCTTGTGGGATTGTACACAAGTGTATAATTGTGTGTGTGTGTGTGTGTGGGGAGGGTGTTGAGTGGGTGAGCGGGAACATGTGCTTGGCTGAATGGTTTAGACGCTTTCAGAGTATAAGCAACATGACAGCGTGTTCTCGTCCTGTCAGAGATTTTTTGTGTCTGTGTGTGTGAATCTCTATAGACCAAAGAATTCACAAGGAAATCTTACAAATATCTTAATTGTATCTCCTGGATCAAATAGAGAATTTTTATCTAAACAATGCCTCAGATTGTTACTGTATGTCTTACTGTATATCAACAATTGTCTCATTTGTGTCTATTGGTTCACCCAAAAATGAAAATTCGGTCATCATTTTCTCCATTCAAACCTGAATGACTTTCTTTCTTCTGCAGAACACAAGAGAAGATATTTTAAAGAATAAAACAATTTAACAATGACGGTCCCCATTGACTTGCAGTGGTTTTGTGCACAGCAAAATCGCCAGTGTTAAAAAGGGTCAAATTAACTCTCACAGTGTTTATACTGTATAATCCACACTTTGAGAGTGTGGATTATATATACACCGTGGGTGTTAATTTGACCTTTTTTTAACACTGGCGATTTTACTGTGTGTCTATACAATAGACGTGAATGGGTGAACCATCCCTTAATGTTGTTTTTCTTGTTTTGAAGAAACATCTGGGATAAATATAATCGTTAAAACAAAACATCTCCATTAAGTCTCCAAAACTGGGTATGTGTGTGTGCTTATACCTTGAGCTGGCACAAGACTCTCTCTTCTTGAGCAGGGGTCAGTCTATAATCTACAGCTATAGTTTCCTGCAGAAGATGAAAGAAAGTCAATATAAAGTCAAAGATATACAGCCATCACTAATGGAGTCAGGCAAAGAAAAGGGCAGATATGTACACATATGCTAAAGTGGCAGACAATCGAAAGTTAGCACTGCCTTGAGAAGACCGCAATACGTTGTGTTTTGGAAGCTGGTCTAATGTATAGAATGATGATTCCATACAGTGGTGGCTTTTTAAGTGGGCTTTCACAGTACACTCCCTCCCCCTTTCCTCTGCTAATGTCTGTTCACATTGTATAGTTTTGAAAAAGAGAAGGCGCCACAATGCACAATTTTTTTAACCTTTGGTTTTTTTTTTAATGGATAAATAGCTCGGAAAACAACATTCACATTATCCAAATTACGCAAAGTCTGACGTCAATCGAACCAGGGTGCACTCTAAAAGTACTATAGTGTGAAAGCCCCCTAAATAGCTAAACCAGCATGACCAGCTTCACCAAAAAGAGCATGTTGGTCAAACAGCAAATACAAGCATGAACAGCGTGATTATGCAGGTGTGACCATAAGGCCCTGCATCTATGGGCCAATACCATCTTCCCAACTTGTCCCAAATGTACACAGATGCTAATGTGACAGAGAATCAAGTCAAGACCGCACTGTTAAAACTTTCTGCCGCTGATTCCCTGCTGCATCTAAACCTGTTGGGGATACAGATATTTAAGCAAATGTTTTGTCAACCTCTGAAGATGTCTTTGAAAACAAGCACATGCAAGTGATGTCATATTCAGTGGTGTTCATATTCAACACTTACTAAAATGTCAACTATAAATACTGGACAGTGTTGTTGTTAGCCAGACGCATCTTCACTCTTAAAAATAAAGGTGCTTAAAAGGTTCTTCACAGCGATGCCATACAGAAGAACCATTTTTTGGTTCCACAAAGAACCACTGAGTCAAAGGTTCTTAAAAGAACCATCTCTTTTTTACCTTTTTACCTTTTTATAAAAAAAACCTTTTGGGGTGGTTTCCCAGACAGGGATTATCTTAAACCAGGACTATGCTTTAGGTAAATTAGGATATTTAAGTCGTTTTTAAATACACGTTTTTACAAACAAACATTAATGTGTGTATCTTGAGACAAAAACAATTGCACTGATATATTTTAGGATATCAAGACACCTCTAAAGTTTTTGGAAAATGCCCAATCGTTTCGCTAAACAACACCCTTATTCATTGGCTGGTGTCATGTAGAAAATGTTCTTATGGCATCGCGAAGCACCATTATTTTTAAGAGTGTTGGCAAGTCATTCTCCTAAATACAACCGGTTCTTTGGTCATTTTCACTAATTTGGTCATTAGTTTTTCCTAAATTTATTGCAAAAAATGAATATATAATACACCAAATTATTTTATACTTTATATATATTTTTATATTTAATATAGATGTGTTACAATTTCTCATCCTTGCAGTTTTACTTTAACTTATAAATTCTTAATCTTTCATTAATCTCTTCAGAAGAACGTACCCTGAGTTTATCTTGCAAACCACTGTTTCAGTGCTTGATCCACCACCTAAACTCATAATTCCTCTCCCATTAATACTCACAAATTCTTGAACTTCAATCCAGGGCTTTGCGCTGTACACCCCATCATGAATATCTGTTCCGGCTTTCTCACACTGTCTTCCTCTTTTCCCTTCTCTTGCTCTGGCACTCACAGATCATCAGCGCCCTGAAAGTAACACCTTCGGAATCAGCCGGGAGCAAAACAAGCAGCCACACTGACAAATCCCTTCCTGCTTTCCCCACATCCCATAATGCCATCTGTTAGACAGCATCTCCAGGGTGATTAGGTCAGCCCCTGCTGCCTCTTATGCCTTAGGAGTGCTCGCTGGATTTGTGCCAGGCAGTTTGGAGTTTTTGAGAGACAGGTAAGTGATAAAACTTTATTTACTTTATCCAGAGGAGCCAGAGGACATCCTGCCCTCTCGGCCTTAAGGGTTTTAGCCCTGATTCAGAGACCCGGGGCATAACAAGACAGTCTAGCACTCTCTAACCTGCAATATTATTCCTGCTCTTTCTAGTAGTGCTGTACAGTGGAGTTCCGCAGCAAATAAAAACGTACATTAAACAATTCTTCAAACTCCTTTCTTCAGGTCAGGACTGAAAATCAATGTCCTTTAGAGTAATTAGCTTGATTCCTTCTGTCAATTCATTAGAGCATTGAATACGTACAAATAAACTGACAGCCGGTCATTATTGGAAATTGAATAACCGCGTGATCAGTTATGACACAATGCTGCAACTGACCAATCAGAATCAAGAATTCCAGAGAGCTGTCTCATGGACGTTATTAAATAGTACAGACAAATCAATTTCCAACAAATCTAAATATATGAATCTGATCCGTGAAGAACATGCCAAAGAGAATTTTTATTGGTTCATCAATAGTAATAAATGTATCTGTTGATACTTCCTCCACCTCCAGGCGCTTAACACACCCTGGGAAGTGAGGCAGTGTGATTGATCTGTTTTGGTGGTCTGATGCATCTGGGGTTGATTTTATCCATTATTTAAACAGGTTAAAGCATTTGTGTTGCAGTTCGAACATGTAGTTCTGGAGTAATGCAGAACTAGCTGCGTTGGAATGTGCTGCAGTGACACTTTAAATGTACGCATTGCAGCGCTTTCATGAATACTTTAAACAAACCTACAGTTCACGTCTGTGTTTTCTTGGTCGCTTGGGAAATCTTACGGTACACCTGTTTCTTTGTGGGTTTGGTGCATTTTGTTGATCAATAGCAAACAATGCTGTATCAATGACAAATCCAGGCAGGCCGACCACAAAAGTTTGACAAAGACGGAAACAAAAGACAAAAATAGGATTGGAGAAAAAAGAGAAGAAAGACAGTTATAATGGGAGGCTATTGTAAACCGCGTTGTAATGCTGATGATAATATTAATTGTTTTTGACGGATGTTGTGCTGTGTGATGAATCTGAAAGGACTATTAGAAAAGTCTAAAATGAGTAATTTACTCTGAAATTTTAATTCCTGTCAATCCAAACCTGTATTGCTCTCTTTTGTTCGACACAAAGGAGAGATGTTGTTAGGCAACACACAAAGTTTAAATATGTGGTTACTTTCAGGGACTAAAAGCTCAAATTATGGTCTATTCTTCACACAAACTATTATATGGTTTTGAAAGACTTGCAATATAGCAATATTATAGGTATAGACTAGTGTAATGATGGATGGCTCCCTGATGCTTTTATTGTACCAGAAATCGATAGCTTTTAAATGTTATGCTTTTGTGTTTCACACAAGAAAGAACAACATGGGTAAAAATGAGTAAAGAATTTTTAGATATAGGTAAAGTATTCATTTAATAAAAAGAGAATCAAAAGGCTTAGCTGTTTGTTTGTTAGATGTTATATAAAACAACAATGTTTTAAAATGATTAAGAATGGAGCCATTGTTACAATAGCAAAGATGTACCCCAAGATTCTTTGAAGTAAGGCCTAAAGAGGTTTGTGTTTCTAAAAGAGACGCTTTTAGGGTAGGATTTTAAGTATCTGAAAACGTGTGTTTCAGAGAGATATGGGTCATATAACAACTTAGGGGTGCCTTTGACGGCTTCACATGCCTAACCACGGAGATAAAAACTCCATTAGTTCCTAAGGGAGGACGCTTTTCCTTACTAATCTGATCTAGGAACAAATGTCAGACGAGAAGCCAATACTGCGGTGGTCGACCACAACTGACTGAGGATCAGCTTACAACCAGACCCAAATCTAGGCTGACCTCCACACTCGATAAAATCATACATGTTTTACGTCTGTGTATAAGCACGTGCATGGCTACTTTTTAGCTCAACAACTCATAAACAGTACATACAATCAAACCAAAGCAAAGGATTTATGACTCAAACCTTCTTTTATAAAAAAAATGAATTAACAACAAAAAACAACTCGGTGAGCAAGCAGCACCTTTAAAACATTCCAACCATTTGTTTTTGTGATTCCGATCCCAAGGTTGATTCAAATTTGCATCTTCATCTGATGCACATCCTGACGCTAAAGAATTTAAAGAGAATAGCCTCGCATCTATGCCTTGCAAGACACCAAATTTTGCAAGACACCAAAGGCCAAATACCGACAGCTTTCTCTCTTTGTTTATCAAAATGCACCTGTTTGCTTCTCAAACAGGTGGAAAAAATCTATGTTGGAGGTCTTCAAGGACAAAACCTGAATACTGCCAAAATGTAGCTACCTCCTGTAAAATGATAAAAGGTTGTAATGACAATATTTTACGGAGGCTTTTCGGAGAGATATCAATCATGTCTCTGTATACTCATGTATACAGTACAGTAAATGAGATATGGAGACATACTGATGAACTGATTAGTGGTTCTACTTGACTTTGTTACTTGATTTAGTATTTGCATATTTACTTCTGTCAGTTGCACTAGATATTCATCAGGCCGTATAATGGTTTGAAGTTCCCATAAATGGGATTTTTAAAGCCTATCAGCAGTTTCAAATATCTATCCGCTCAGATTTACAGATTAGGATGTTAAGTAGGGAGTCCATCAGAGAGGAAGACAACATTGAATGACAGCAAGCGATTGAGGGATGATGATGTGATGAAAGATGAGAAACAGAGCTGTGTGGTTTTGAGAGGCGTGTAGAATAATTAGAATTATGGTTGAACACACCTCTTCCTGTGACACCCTTGTGAGCTTCAATAAATGGCTCGATGATGTTCACACACAGCTGGGCTCATTAGCACGGTGTCTAGAGAGTTGGGGTAGGATGAGAACAGGAGGAATGGGTGTTAGAGAGAAATGCAAAAGCAGAGAAAGACATGCATTAAATGAAGACAGAATGCAGAAAGAATGAAAAATAGGGATAACGACATCAAAGTAGACTAGACTACAGCTGACAGTTGCACACCAACACATGCCCAGCAGCTGTGACTGTGCAGGTCAGGTGAGAATCTTTAAGGATAAAACCGGGAACCACATGAGACTTTACAGCAAGGTGCAAAGAATTTTTAAAGGGTGATATGAAATAAAATTGAATTGAATTGAATATGACACGGCTAAAACAAATATTATCATTTGTTTTAGATGTAATGCAATGTGTATACACGATTTAAGGTTAAACAATTCTGTATTTTCCACATACCGTGCATGTTTGTATCTCCTCTTTGCCCCGCCTCTCTGAAACGCGCTGATTTTTTACAAAACTCATCGCTCTGATAAGCGAGGTGTGCTATGATTGGCCAGTTAACCAGTGCGTAGTGATTGGTCGAATACTGCAAGCGTGTTACGGAAATGTAATGCCTCTTACCATATTCGGAACATCATGTTCCCAAGCAATAGGCCCTTTTCACAATGACGTAACTTAGCTTCTGCCTTTTCGCAAAGCAGTGTATCATAACATCCGTCTCGCAACAAACAAGAAGAACTTCCGTTTTGCCGTCGTGTTGGAATTTAACAACAGTGAAAAAAAACTGACAGAACACGTATTCAGGTACTTATCCTAGCACCTTCGCTAAAACAAAAAGAAAACAAAACACTTACCTTCATAATCAAACAGGCACTGTTCAACAAAGAATTTGTATCCTTTATCTAGCTTTGATCTTGTCGTTAGGGCTGGGCAATATATCGATTTTTAAGATATATCGATATATTTTTTCAACGTGATGCGGGATTAGACAATAGTTAATATCGATATGGGGTGTGTTCAACTTGAAGCGGCTCTGTGGTGTCTGACATGCGCAGTACCCATGCGCAGAGTGAGCAGAGCACTCTCGCTCTGCGCGCGAACTGGACGGACCCCGCAATTTACATGTTTTAAACAAGTGGTGTGCAGCTGTATGCAGGGTTTTTCCTGCATAGAGAAATTGTGAAATCCGTCAAATTTCGTGCCGCCTCAGGCTCTCGCCAAAATTATGTTGTGAGTCTTCACAAGAAATGCTACGTGCCGTGCATTTAACAGACACGTAACATTACGCCACAGTGTAGGCGCTGTTTCGTTATCAGCACACTGAGGCGCTAAAAGAGTTGCAGAACCAGAGCCAGCCTGTGTTTCACGCAGTGTTGGGTGTAACTAGTTACTAAGTAATTAGTTACTGTAATTTAATTACTTTTCCCTTGAAAAAGTAAAGTAAGGGATTACTCTTGTTTTTTTCTGTAATTTAATTACAGTTACTTCTGATGTAATTAAACTAAATACTTTGTGTAATATGTGTGTGCAATAGTGAAATTGACATAAAAATTTAGTCTAACTTTAAAATCCTTGCTTTAATGTATAATTCTCAGATTTGTAATACTTTGGTCAGTTAATAAGAGTACTTTATGTAGTTTAATATTATTTATTTGAATGAATTAAATAAGTCATTTCATGTCTATCCTTCAATCACTTAACTAATCAAGGTTTATGTAGTATATAGAAAGTAATTAGTAATAAGTAACTAAATACTTTTTGGAGAGAGTAATTTGTACAGTAATCGAATTACACTATTGAATATGTAATTAGTAACTAGTAATTAATTACTTTTTCAGAGTAATTTACCCAACACTGGTTTCACGGCTGTTTGTTTTGCATCCAAGTACGTTTAATTTCTTGAAATTTATTAAATTAACATGACGCACATCATTGTAATGTCTTTAGCTGTGCAGTTGGATCGTTCAATCAGCGTATACTGTACACAGCGAGTTCGCCAGTATAAACGCACATTGCGTTCAGAACGACTCGCACACGAATGACTCATTTGAACCGATTGATTTAAACTATTGAACTTTTCAGTCACTAGCGAATATAAAAGATCCTTGAATCATTTAAAGTGAACCGCAGAGAATGAAAGATTTGAACGAGCTTTGCTCATTTTGAAAGACTGGTTAATTCAGTTGGCTATTGTGGGCTGAAAAGTTAGTTGAAAATGATTTGGTTGAATAAAAGTAATGTTTTATATAACATAATAATTGTCATTTTTATCTAATTTTGTTAGAACTTTTAATATGTCAAACTCAAAGTCACTTTGGTTAAGCCACTTAAAGGTACGGTAGGCCTACGTGTGTGTGTACAAGATCAGGATGGCACCACCTCAGCCTCGTTTTAAGCCAGGAAAAACCCTGTGTATGATTTTAAATAGGGAAAAAACCCTTATTTTATTTACACCTTATCCTCCTAAAATTTCCCCAACAGCAAACACAGTTCAAATACTGAATGTACGCAAGAGGAAATGACACTTTGTAGCGCTTTGTTAAGTTTCGTGTTCAAGTTTTTAGATATTAGTTTCTAAAGAACTGTTCATTTAAGACTGTATTACACATTACAGCTCTCTTACCGCGCCATATCAACATGAATGTCCAGCGTGACCAATTTTGCACCATGCGTGATATGTCATCAACTGCTTTGCATTTGTGCCCCCACATCAAAAATACATCAACACTCTTGTCATGTGAGTGTTTTTAATGTGATTCCACCCACATGTGATTAAATATAACACTAATTGCGGACCAGAAATTCCAGGTTGTCTCTTTAAACCTCTGCGATTGAAAGCAGGAATGTAAACACATTCTCCCTCATCATCCTCTGTTAGATCGTTTCCTGAGAGGCGACGTGGGGGATGGGCGGCATTATTTACATTACGTTACAGCATCTTCCTGGAATTGCTTATGAATAATGAAGTCTCTAAACACCGTGATCATTTATCATACTCACCACTCGCTGATATGCATTTAATAGCCAGTCAATAGGAAAGAATGCATTTCTTTAATAATGCTTAATCAATGGCGCTTGGACTTGTTCAACAAAAACCTGATGAGGTTCTCCATCTTTGACAAGACTTCCTAACAAGTGATTCATCAATAACTTAATCAATTGTACCGTTTCACTCGCACCCCAAGGAGAATTTGAATACATTACTTTTCCGAGAGCCGCCTGCAATATTCACAACGAAATATTCATTAAAAATCAACTTTTAGCTTCATTATTCACACAAATTATTCATAAGTTTGTTTGAATCACATTGACTCCTGGAGTCAGTGCAGTATGCATTTTGCCAGGTCATCATTTGAAAATAGACTGAACTTCTGGGAAGTCCTCATTATGTTAGTCATTTTATGAAAACCATTTGATACATAATATCGGCTTTTAACTGTAAAAGCAGAACCAAAACCAATAATGAGGGTCATCCTGGGTTGCCAGAGCCAAACGCAAAACATTCAATCAAAATGTTTAGCCTATAAACGTCTTGGTATGCTTTCTGTTTTGTGGAAAGATCATTCAATCTTCTGTATTGCTTTAGTCACACAGGAGATTTTATGATTTTGGCACCGTATTCGCACTAAGCCGCTGTATCATTCCTTTTTGCATATATAAAAAAACAATAGAATACAACAGTGTCTAATATGACACCAAGGCACATTGTTTATAAGTTCATTCAGTGTCAGGCTCTAGGCATAGACTATATTTAGATAACCCCGTGTCATGAAGGCTAAGCACTCATTAGAGGAAATCTTTCACCTTACCAATATGCATTTCTTTCAAACTGCCCTTTGCTCCATGTGCAAGCAGCCACCTCACGGATCTGTCTGTCAGGAGCAGGCGGGCAGAGCTGCATTGCCTCTAGAGGTAGAATCTAAATGAGCCTCCAATAAACAGCCTGACCTGTCAGGGCAGCATGACATAACACCCCTCCACCCCCCCAACCCATAACACCAGGCAGTCAGATTCAAAGCTTCAGTGTCAGGCTTTAATCAGAGCCTTAGGCCTGCCTATGATCTTGACAGACATGAGAGGCATGTGATTTATTTTCTTCGTGGCCTGGGTAATAGAACGGAATCATGGGAAATGATGTGAGAGATTTTGATCAAAAATGAAAATAAATAAAAAAAACTGGGCAGGCATCTGTTTTACCTATCAAAGGCTAGCCTGACAACATCTACAACTTTAGAAAAGAAAAAGTAAGAAATACATTTCTGACAGACTGTGCCAACTGCATCTGACGCTGTCGGTGACAGACAGCATTGAGAAGCTATAAATATTGTCTTAGAAAGCTGTCTTGCTGTCTGCTTCCGACATATACTAGGTAGCCGCCTCATAAGACATCATGATAATTGAAATTGAGACGTATTTGGAACACTCCACATATTGCTTTGTGAGCGTTTGTTGCCACCAGCCAGCCCACAAGGTTTTGAGCCATCGTTTTGTGTTTAAAATGCATTTATGCATGAGCTCTATCAAATTCATAGTTGATTCCAAGTTTATTCTGAGATCGACACTGACTGGCTGTCATTTTCTGGACTTTCTCTGATTGGACATTAAAGCTGCCCCTTTGGGTGAAATGAGGTACATTTAGTACTCGTAAAGTGTATTTAAACAAGATGATGTTTTTATCACTTACTGTTAAATTTGGGATTTCCCACTAGGCGTGGTGATGCGGTGCCATCAAAAACATGCACACGTAGGGTCCTTGTTGGGCCATGAGCAGTCACCAACTGAAAATGCTGAAAAAAGCCAAACAACAAGTGTGCCTACATAAAACATTTTCACACTGAGGCTTAGTCGTTTTCCTCTTTGTTTTCCCATGGCACCTTGCACTTTTGTCTTAGATCCTTTACATACTCATGTTTTTTTCCTGCATCACGAACACATTTCTCTACCTTCCCCACGTCTCTCCATCACTGCCAAGATTCTCATCAAAGCCTCTCTCTCATTCCAGCACGTTTTATGTGCCACCAGTAAGAAGCACTTACCCTAAAGGACTCCCATCCTCTGAATTTAGATGGATAATTTTCCCTCCACTACATTCACCCTCCCTTTACTCAGATGCAGAGCGTGGATTCAGGTGGATTTTTTCTGGTCGTTGCTGTCTGGCACGCTCTCGAAATGTGGCGAAAAGGCCAGGTCCCTCTCTTAAGATCAGGTATTTGTCATTAGTGTAATCCCTTCTGGAGAATTTTCAAAGAACAATGATGCAACTAGGAGAACACAAACTACAAAGTGTTTTGTATGCTTGAGTTTTCTTGTGGGCGTGATTGAGTGGAGGGAAAGAGAAATGGAAATCGTGCGAGGAGGATTACATTTTATAATTTGAAGTGTTCATTTGGACAAGAAAGTCGTCCAACTGTGTGTTCCATGTATTAAACGCACCTGCCTGCTGGTTTACCTGAATGGTGTCCTCACACACACACACACACACACACACATTGCACACGCACACACACACACACACACACACATTGCACACGCACGCACACACACACACACACATATTCACATCGCTGAATTCATTCTGAGGGTCACCGTTTTTGCAGATCCATTTAATCGTCACACCTAGATCAATAAAATCACAACACAAATTTTCTGTTAAAATCAAGAGTAATGTTTTAAACAGGAGCAATGACATAAATACCTACATATACTGTATACCTTCTTAAAATGACCAGATAAAGGATGCCCAGGGTGACAAAGATGTCATCAAACCAAGAAACATATAAACCTAGTGAGCTGCCTAACTAGACACTGTTTTAAAGACAGCAACATATAGAAATCTGAGTCAACATTTACATTTACATTTAGTCATTTAGCAGACGCTTTTATCTAAAGCAACTTACAAAGAGTTTAAGGAGCAATAAGCGATATGTCATACAGGAGCAATAATGCAATAGGTGCCAATACAAAGTTACTACTTTCAACAAAAGCCAGACCAATACCTGTTGAGAGAAAGAGAGAGAGTTAGTCTGTCAAGTATTTACAAAAGAGATGTCAAAAGAGAATCAAGTCTTCTGTGCCACTGCTTATGCAATGATTCCAAATCTATCACTTATAAGGTTTCATTTAGATTCTAAGGGAGCTGTCTACGTAGGCAACTCGATAGGTTTTGTGTGCATTATCCTAAAATGCCCCACTTTCAGGTAAAGTGGTCTTTGGAAAGCGGCAGTGTGTTTTTGCAGATGTGAGTAATGAATGAGACACTTGGAGTCTTTGGTCTTTTAAAACTTTCAGTTCTATCGACTATCATCCATTTGTGTATGTGTGTTCAAGGAGATTAATGACTTTGTGTGCGCACTGGACTGGGAAGACTCCAATGGCTTGGGCGTCTGACCAATAACATTTACTGGAACACTCCGAGTCATTAGCACAATTCCTCTGTCGCAGCGGCGACTCTCAGGCTACGGGGTTCGGCTGCTCGGAATCCAAATTTTACAGCGCGTATCAAGTTAACGGCCAATTTGTCTTCAAGCTCAAAGCGCTCTTCAATTTCTCTCTCTGCTTTATGACTGCTTTCCTTCACTCTGAAACGTGACCTAACCCCTCACGACACAAAGAAAAACCCTCTAGTTAATTCAAGAGCCAACATTCGCTTCATTTTAACACCTCACAGTAACACGCTGCAGAATATCCTTTGCTTTTCGAAATAATAATTTAACTCTCTCTTGTACTTTATTATAATATATTTCTACCAGGCGTCCTAGGGAGCCAAAACTCTCCATCCTTTAAACAACAGTGACAGGTGTCTGTGGGTGGACCACTATTGTTCGGTAGAGAATAGATGGTGATGAAGGGACCGAAGTGACAAAGTGTGACCATTTGCATCTTTTCATAGCTCTCTACCAAATTCCCCTATCATCTGATAGCCCATCCATTACTTAGAGACTAGAGTTTCACAGCTGTCTGTTATTGCGGTTAATTTACACTCATGTGTTTTATTGCCTATGGATACCATCCAAGAGTTTGTTTTTGGCATCTGTCATCCGAAATGTATAATATTAACAGGCCACTTGGTGAACACGGCATTCCAACATACATTTAATCAGTCAAAGCAATAAGAAGCTCAAGGGAGAAATGAAACAATATTTATTCTCTTTCTTTTAATGACAAATTCAGAAAATGTGGAGCGAATGCAAGCCCGTAACAATGTCTTCTAAACATCAGTGGCTCATTTTTATGAGGGTCATAAGAATCGAGCCATTGAAACTTAATTACTGATTAATGCATTTTAAAGTGCGGATGGCGGAAAACGCGAATGCTCAATTTTGGTTTATTAGTCTTCATATGCATAAGACATATCGGATTTTGATCAAGCTCTCAGAGGAGAACGACAACCATTCCACGAGTGTCCATTAGATTTTGCTCCTCTCATTCTTAATTAGTACCAGACATAAAAGCCCAATTAAGAATCCTCTCATGCCTTCACGCTTTTGATAGAGATCAGCCATATGGAAAGAGCGACGTGCCAAGGAAATGAAAATTAAAGATGAAAGAACAAGGGTTTGGGGAGGAGATGGTTTGAAAAACAGGGAGTCGGTCTTTGTAGGGCACGCACTTATGGTTATTTATTTTGCCATGAGACCAATTAAAGTCATTGTCTGAACCAGCATGCTGAAAACTACATTGTGATGTTTTGTTTTAGAGATGCTACATGTACTGTACTAAACCAAAGATAGTAATATTAAGAAGATGAGCCACTGCCATTACAACGAATGGCGTGGAATGCAACGTACAGTATGGCAAACCAAAGTTATGGCACAGTACATGTCAGGTTTAATTATTGATAGGAAATATGCTGTTTAATTGGGATTTTAAAAATATCTCCCTTCCCCCATTCAAGTAGATAGGACTGTGGACTTGCTATAATGTAAATGGCTGCCCAGGGGCGTTGCAAACATGGCCGCCGAGTGGCACGACTTCCGTAAAAGGCCTAAACTCACCCATTTTTCAGCAGGATCACTTTTGGACCTTGTTGCACGTGTGAACGTTGCCCTGGTACCGAAATTGCACACAAGAGGACTCAAGGTGTTTAATGTAGCAGGTTAACTGTTTGGCTCAGCAAAAAGTACAATACCAACTTCTTAATAATATTTTCTTACAATTTTCACAGTTTGTATTACAATGTATTTACTAGGGCTGTGCAAAAATATTGATACATGTAACTATCGCAATATGTTTTTTTATCATGTCATATACATACGGCCAAAAGTAAGTGGAAGCGAGCATGGCGAAAAATATAAGAACGCTTGGAGCTCTCAGAGCTGATGTGTGGGTGTGCTTTGGTTTTCAAAATAAGTAATGGAGTAATGAGTTATGTAAAATAATGCTGTTTGTAGGCTTCTCAAGTCATGACACAAGTCACTTGGGCACTGGGGTTTTATACTGCCCATGTTCATTGTTTTAACTGTAATGCACCACAACAGCCAAGTGACTTGCTTGAGCCACCTTATTCCCACCAATCCACAGTTTGAGAACCCAAACCTCTGATCTAAAGGTCCATGCATCGCACATCATGGCCACTCTGCAGAGGTAAGGGATGTTTTTACACTTATCCTTACAGAAAACCCCCGGTGGTGCACAGCATGTTGTATTTCTAGCTCTACTTTTTACATTTTCTATTTAAAGTATTGCAATATATCGCAAATGTGTATCGTATCGAAATACATAGCAATATATTGTATCGTGATATGTATCGTATCGGGAGGCACTTGCCAATACACAGCCTTAGTGTTTACTGTATATTTACTCATTCTATCATTTCAAACTTGCATGCTAATTTGTGACCCTGGACCACAAAAACCATAAGGGTAACTTTTTTGAAATTGAGATGTACCTGTATACAAAATCTGAAAGCTGAATAAATAAGTTTTCCATTGATGTATGGTGTGTTAGGATAGCACGATAGTTGGCCGAGATACAACTGGGGTTGCAAAAACAACAAAAAACAATTTGAGAAAATCGCCTTTAAAATTGTCCATCAGAGGCGCTGTAGCAGGCCATTGCTAGGAAGAAACAGGTTTGTTTTAAGTAGATTGTTTTGAGTAGATGAACCCGAAAGCTTTTTATATACAGTAGGAAATTTACAAAATAACTTAATGCCTCATGATCTTTACTTAATATCCTAATGATTTTTGGCATAAAAGAAAAATCAATAATTTTGACCCATACAATGTTTTGTTGGCTACTGCTACAAATTTACCCGTGCGACTGGTTTTGTGGTCCAGGGTCACATTTATTTTTGTTATTATACCAGTCTTTTCAATGTAGAATTATGGTTCTTAAATGGTATTTAACCATTTGGAACGATGCACTGTCCTTTTATGCACGGTAAAATAATTATGTGAACAGCCTGAATGTTTGAAACAACATAAAATACATTTTCATTTTCAGAGTAACTTTACTTGTACAGTATAGATACTGGCAAGCAACTGGTGGTCACCAAGGCATGAAAACTACACACAAAGTCTGTCTGTCTCTCTTTTGATGCTGACACTCTAAGTTTATCTGGCAAGCTTTGTTGGCCCTCCCAACCTTCAGAGTGGAGCTGTGCTCCGGCTGTTTGTGTGTGTGTGCGCTTTCAGCGGCCATGAATAATGATCAGAGCAGGAGGGCGGGTAAGTGCCGAGTCCTCAACCCATAATGCAAAGAGGAATTACCACAGAGAAACCTGACGTACTTCACAGCACACAATTTCCATTATCTTTAAATGGCACCAAGGACATTTAAGAAAAGCTGTTGTTCTGCTTTACTTCGCTACCAGACCACAGGCTGTTTGAAGAGATGGAGATTGACCATTCAAAGTGAATAGATGATTGATTTGCATTCAGCTAGATATCCTGCTCTTATTGATATCTACACGTGTGCAAAATATTAGCACATCATAGGGATAAATATGTATATACACACAGTTGTGTATGATTTTTATTGTCTGTACTAGGATTGTTACATCAATTTTTTTAACAGGCTCAGTTTTCATTCGCAAACACCTGTTAAAATGACTATGGCCACAAGTAATACATTTGTGAATCCTTAAAGGGATAATTCACCCAAAAATGAAAATCATTTAGACACCCTCATGTCATTTTAAATCTTCATGACTTTCTTTCTTCTGCAGAACACAAAATAATATATTTTGAAGAATGTTGGTAACCGAACAATGGTGCTACCCATTGCACTGGTTTTGTGTTCATACAATAAAAGTCATTTAGTATCGTCACTGTTCAGTTACTAACCTTCTTCAAAATATCCTCTTTTGTGCTCTGCAGAAGAAAGTCATACAGGTTTGAAATGACAAGTGGGTGTGTAACTGATGACAGATTTTTTTTGGTGAACTATCAATTAACTGAGCCATCTGAAAATTTTGATGTTACTATAGTAACTAGTGAATTTTGATTTGGGCTCCACATTTTTTTTTTTCAATACAGAAAATAACACATGCACAAAGTTTTTCAGCAAGAATAGATAGCTGAGAATGGTATATAGAAAGTATATGAGAAAGTATTTTAGCAAAAAAACCTACACACTAAACTTGAAAAAAACTTGATCAAAAGTAAACCTCCCCAGTGACTCAAAAGCAGCATAAAAACCACAGCCACACTGATCAACAGTGGGAACCGAAATACAGTTCTAATAGGACACAAATAAAACTTTAATGAAAGAATTTCTGGCAAATTTTCATTACACGCTGTGAAAGAGAAACAGTCAGTTCCAAAGAGAGCACCAGTGGTGTGAGTGTGCATATCTGATCATCTAGATACAGGGACAACATATTAATCCGAGGAAGGAATGTTCTGGTTCAATGCAAGTTAAGCTCTATTAATGGCATTTGTTGCGTACCATCAAATAACCATAAAATAATCTTAACTCATCTCTTATTGAGAAAACAAACAACAGGAAATAACATCAGTAAGTGATAAAGAGAAGCTTATCTGCCTGAAAAGGTATTTAACAAATTGTTTAGACAACTTTACAGCTCAAATAATTACATTTTAGTGAATTATTAAGTGCTTATATCCTTTCTATTCATATATAAGACACTTACAATTGCAAAAATGAAAGTGTTGGAACAAAAGATGCATTCTATCTGAAAGCGAATGCTCACCCAGACCTGCCTGAAACGCCTCGTGTAACCACACCCCCACAAATCAAAGTCAGTTCATGGTATGATATGACTAAGACCGCCCAAATGTATAAGCAAGTCAGTACTGTCAGATACAATAGACCCTTTTCACAATGACGTCACTTAACTTCCACCTTTTTGCAAAGCAGTGTATCATAACAACCGTCTTGCAACAAACAAGAAGAAGAAGAATGCCGTTATGCCGTCGCGCTGGAATTTAACAACAGTGAAAAAAACTGAGAAGAACACTTATTCAAGTACTTATCCTAGCGCCTTCGCTAACACAAAAAGAAAAAGACACTTACCTTCATAATCAAACAGGCACTGTTCAACGAAGAATTTGTATCCTTTATCCGGCTTTGATCTTGTTGCAAGCGAAAATTTGTCTGCAAGATGTTGTACTTCATCTAGCCTTATTTGTGGCAGCTGTGCAAGGGACTTGGTAAACTCCATTCTGAGGTGCTAGCGGAAGTAACTATACACTGCTTCGCGGCAGAACGGAAGATGCATGACGTCATGTGAAAAGGGCCTATTGCTTTGGAACCTGATGTTCCAAATATGGTAAGAGGCATTACATTTCCGTCACACGCTTGCAGTATTCGACCAAATTAGTTATTTCTATCTACATACACCGCGGGTCCCCTTGCATGGAATTCACCATGTTGTTTCTACAGTAGCCCTGAAGGACAAACTACTCTACAGAGAGTAACGTTACAAAAAAAGTGGAGTGAGCCACTGGTTGCAATTCACAACATCACCACTAGATGCTGCTAAATTTTATACACTGTACCTTTAAACTCTGATAGTACTTTAGTATGTTGTTAACCACGCTTTATGCAAAACTGTCTTAATAAATATTTTATATCATATTTCATACTGTCAAGACAAAAGCTTCTGGATGATGAATCAATCTAGTACCATACACTATAAAATAAAAAATATATAAATATAACAGTAAAAATTAAAATGGCTTCTAATGAGTTAGCTGGGAATAATTCAACTGTTCAATTTTCTCTAAAAACAAGTGAAATAATGAAAGACTCGTAAGAGAAAGTCTAATAAACAGTCATTTGCCACCCTACACAGAGGTTGCCTACTCCTGCAGAAAGCATTGAAAAGAAGCAATCATTCCAGATACACCTCACTTCCTGTTAGAGGGGGTCAATCCAATCCACTTCAGTTCACAGGTGACTCAACACACAGCATGGTACCCTACGGCATGAAGCATTAAGGTTGAAAGACTCAAACACTGTGTCCCTGTTGATTTAAATATAAAAGAGAACATTGTGAACCTTTTGAGCTTTTAGTACTTATAACTGTATGACAGGGTTAAGAAAGGCAGACAGAGAGAGATAGAGCTCTGACCATGAAATCGATTGCAGTTTTGCAGCGTCATCGGCCCATTATTGAAAATGAAAATAAAGATGTGTATTCTGGTTTTCCTTTCCGCAGCCACAAGTCCATAGTTCCATTAAATTGAGTTATGGATTCAGTGACCAAGCCCTCCCCCCCATTCCCCAGAATTCTCTGCCTGTTCCTCTATTCTCATAAAGGTTTCAATTACATTGTCCTGCTTCAGCAGGGAGAAGGGGAAAGCACCATATCTGCTTAGAGCTGTACGCATGCTGTATGAATTTATCTTTATGTAAAATCATTACAGATGGGTGGGCCGACTGGCGAACTAAACAAAACATTTCATTTTTCATGTGTGATAAAGCTTAAAAACTGAGAAACAGCTTATTCTCTCATTAAATGACAAGTAATTTCCCTAATTGTTAGGATTATTAATGAAGAAGCTCCCATTACACTTAGGAATGAAAATCTCAAAAATGCATAAGGAAATCAGTGCATCAGTGCAAGCGCATTTTTAAGGTTTTGTTCATATACTGTACAGTAGTTCAGCTGGTAACTGTGATAGCAATATGGCGATAGTAATGCCAAGGGTTAAGGGTTCGATTGGTTAAGGGTTCGATTCCCACTGAATCCCGAGTTTGTATGCATGGATAAAAGAATCTGCAAAGTGTATTCAGCTCTGTTGACTACCTATCAAGGCTATTATTCATTGTCTCCTTATTTTCCCACAATTCTCAGAAGAACAAACAGAAACAGGTGTTTGCCCACGAGGGCGATCACAGGCACCATCAGACTAACTGCAGTTTGACCCACAATCTGACAGATGCTCTACAAAATCCATCAAGATGTTCTCAGGACTCTATTAATCTTTTTATGTTACTTTTACAACTCACAGATTGACATTTGTGATGTGCAATTTCAATGATGCAGATGGAGCTCTCTTCCAAAGTGATGCCTATTTCCCTGTCTCTACCTAGCTTAATGTGCCTTTGAAGGCAGGCTAAGCGTCCTTTTCTATATGCTTCACATGTAATTTAAGAACAGCTGTTACTTTTATACTCAAAATAGCCACATCATCTAAGTAATGGAACTTAAAGGAGTTCAGACTATTCTGGCATTATTTAATCACACAAAACATGCATTTACAGAAGTTGTTCCAAACCGATATGCTGACAGTTCGCTGCTGTCCTTTTGCAACCTTGTATCTCCATACTTTGAGATTTTTATTATTTGCCCTAAATCATTAATATTAGTCACCCTTTATGTTTATCTAACCGACAAAAAGTATTAAAAGTGCTTGTAAACTTTGACAACACCGTATGTAATCGATAAAGCCTAGAGTTTTTTCCATTTCCTGAATTTGGACATTCGAGGTTTCAGAAGGACAGCGACAATATACTAATTTCAAGTCTAAGTCTTGGAGAGTGGCTTTTTTGTCAAAGAGATTGAAAACAGTGTGGATAAAGCAATGTGGATATATCATATATCCATGGTTACATTATACAATATGCTTTTTTAAGAGGTTTAGAAGTAAATTTAAAATTGTTTAATTTGCACTACATACAATAAGACGCTATAAATGCAACCAGTGTAAAACAGTCATCATTTCACACACAAACAGCACACATACACTTGCAAAACTTCGTCCCATGGGTGATACTGTGGTAAATTTATTAATCGCAAAGACTTATTTCACAGCATGTGTGACATACCGTATATACTGTATATATATACCGCTGAACACAGCAATAAGCTTAAACACATACAACAGAATCATTTATAGCTGCGTGTTTGTTCAGTCTAACACTACAGTTTCTATGTATATTAGTTCTTGGTCAGGAGGGCTGAACAAGAATATATATATATTTTTATTTGACCTGTACACATTACATTATTATTGGTTTTAACACTATAATGGGTAAATTAAGTGACACAAAATAGATAATAAAATCCCACCTGAATAATATAAAGAATCCCCACCTGCCATTGGCTTAAAACGTATGCCATTGATTTACACTTTGTTCCTGTGTCGGACTGGACTGTGTCACAAACAGAGCAATGTTCTAATAGCCCCATAGTATTTACAGTTTATGGGAAAACCAATCAATGAATAGCTTTAATGTAGTTGCCTCTACATTTTAAACAGGGACATGGGAAAGGATTATTTATACTTTGAAAAACGCACACTTTACCTTTAACCATGTTGTTTCTAGAGTCATGTTTTTCCTTGCCACAAAGAAACAGCACTCCGAGTTCCTCCTTCCTTTTAGACTTTGTAGAAACACGCACACTGTGTCTTTGCCACGTCTGATTAATGGAACATTTGGCTGTAGCTTTGAGAGCTTGTGTTTTCTGAGATGAAGGCGGCTATATTTCTTTAAGAGGAATGGATGGTGTTTTCTGTGTAGATCTGTTTGATTCGGTTTGCATTGTGATGTGCTGAGATGTGGTACTCCTGCTATTCTCTTCAGAAGTCTGACGCTCGGAGCTGGCAGGCTAACAATTCTGCTTTCATGGGACAAAGTGTTGATGTGCGTCTGTCTTTTTCCTTTTCACTGTTTTCTTTGTGGCATCGTGATAGCAGCAATTTCAGCTGCGGTTTGACATTATAATGCCGGATACTTTGATATATTTTACTCAAAACTGTTTGTTTGGTTCTTTGCAATGGACAACAAAGAAAACCTTCAGACAGCAGACGGGTGTCTTTCAGGTTACCCCTGATGTTGAGAAATGGGCCTGGATAAGGTTGGCATTGAACATAATTAAATCACAGTCACTCATTTAAATGTACCCCCTGTTTTCCCATGCTGCGTCTGAAGCCATCTGCTCGAAACTGAGATCAGCTGGGGGGAACATTGGAGATATTACTCTTCTGTTAGATTCTATGTCCACCAATTGATCTGCCATCAGAAAAGCAGCAAAACTTAAAAATGCTTTAAAAATATCAGAGGTGCACATACAATGTTGTAGATGGCAACAGAAATGTATTTTCTTTAAACTGGAGGTATGTCGCTGTCCATGGTGCTGATCAGCAATGCTACACAGATTGAATTTTGTTGGCCTTGAAGCTAACCAATTAATTCATTTCTTTAAAAAGCAATTTTTTCTATATAAAATCAATTAAAGGCCCTATTCATTAAACATGAACAAACAGAATTTCTGCGCTTCCTCCAGCTGTATGGCGTCATCAACTAGATTGCTAAACCAACTTGGTTTAAACAATTGATCTCCGACAGAGTTACTACGGTTTCGGGAAACAGTTGTAACTACATCGTTAATTTCCCCGACGATGCATCGTACTATGGTGGTTAACCAGCGAGTTATGTCGTTGTTCGGGAAACGCACCCCTGAATGGTTGCTATGTTCTTTACTGGTTCCTTTACAGTACATGTCTTTAATAATTGACAGGATTTCACACAAGGAATGTCACATATGATGCATTTTAATACTTACTATTAATTCATCAAGTCCTATATAGTATTCACTATACATACATAAGAAGTCTATTCATGCGTTTTTATATGCATTTTCTTTAGTCTCTCTCTGCACACACATACACTACAGTTCAAAAGTTTATTATCACTTGACTGAAATGTATTTTGTGATCTTCAAAATCATTTGATTTTAAGGCATATTTTAAATTATGCTTGTAGACAAAACATAACTGATTTCATTTGAAAACTAAAATTTTATTTAATGAAGGTTTTGAAATGGATGCTTTGGACTAAATAATGAGGAAAAGGCAGCCAATTGAAAAGCCCAGCATTGATAGGAACTACTTCAATACTGTTTAAAAAGCATCTCAGGGTGAGACCTGAAGAAACTGGCTGATTGAAATGCCAATTCAAAGGCAAATTTGCAAATTTAAGGCAAATGGTAGCTAATTTGAAGTCACTAATATATAACATAGCTTCGGTTTTATTTTTCTTTATTCAAAACATAATTCTCAACATCACATTGTTGTTTTGATGAGTGTTTTACTATTCTACAATCTAGAATAAGTATGAATACAAAATTAATAAGTGATCTTAAACTTTTGATCGGTGGTCTATATGGAACCCATTCTCATCAATTGCATATAACACGCGCTGTTGCAATATTGTGTAATACGTACGCTTGAGATCAATTTTGCGTTCATACAATACGCCTATTTTTGCGTGCATTTGATACGCCAATTTTAGCGTACGTGCATATTAAACGGCAAATTGGCTTATTAACCTGTCCCCAAACCCAAAACTTAACAGTATTATTTTAATTATTTCAGTGTTTCCTCTACGTTTCAAAATGGCTCCACCGAGGTGCATGCAAACATTGGCATATCATCTACACGCAAAATTGAACTTTGGCGTACGTATTACACGATATTGCAATAGCGTGTTATTTATACGCAGATCGATGAGAACGGGTTGCTATATGACAGACAAATAAGCTATATTTTCCAAACCATAAATTCCCTTTGCACAATTAGCTATCTTTCTGCATTTCAAAGCAGTATCATCAATCTTGAGGGTCTGTGTGCGTCTCCGTCTCCCCGTGCATTCCCTGTCCTTGGTAACCTGAGCGATGTGTAGCATCGCAGCACCATGAGTGACAGCAGCAGTCAAAACAGTCTCAGTGTGCCATTTACACAATGGATCTCTTACTCAAGGCTCAGCTGTAAGTAAAGGAGAAAAAGAAAGACCAAGACAAAGCAAAGAGGATGTAATGTGTCGCCCTAATGGCCCTTTGGTGTAAAGAGTTTGCCATCAGATCAATATGCATTTGCTCCCCCAGAGAGCAACGACACTGAGAAACGTGACAGGATGTTGTAGAAGCATGTGTATGTGCATGCGTGTTTTAGAACACACCCCACTGATGGATTAAATAGATCGTACTGTCTGAGGTAAAGGGAGAAAGCACAATGCCCATAACAGTAGATTGAATTGAAATTAGTTGGCTCTGTGTGGCTCATTCCAGAGCTGCACTCGACATTACTGTCAAGAGCAAATGGCTCGCCGTGCCACAGTAAATTGAAGTTGCAATCTGGTCCGAGTTGCACACAAAACAAGACTGAGAAAAGGTAGGCTAGGAACATCAAAATTAAGGGACAGGCACGTCTTTAGGGGTAGATGAAAGCAAATCGAGTCACACGGCCATTACTCATTCCATTGTCGGTCAGGCCCACCTGAGTCGTAGAAACATCTCTCCGGCTTGCTGGGAGGTCTGACCTACGGCTGCTCCCGCAGGAAAGAGCCCAAACTGAGCTGACATTAGGAAAGTCTGCTTACAGAGGAGACTTGCGCTTGGCTCCCTCAATAATTCATTCAAAATCATTAAAAAAACTTTATTGAGCTCTACTGAATTATTAACTGCCTGTCGACTTCTGGCTTGTTGCCACAGCCTCTTCACAGCCCCAATGCTTATTAGCGCTCGGATAGGGCGAAATGACTGCGGTTTATTCTAAACTCCCTTTTGAATCAGCCGCACGGCCTTCAAACACAACCAAGAGTTCACCTCAAAGCAGAAGAGCAAAGCTGCGTGAAAGCTAAATGGTAAAACCATGTTTACAAACAGTGTCAAGGGATAATTTCCAACATTTTTTTCTTCCCGTTTCTCCTTCCTTCCGCACAGCTTTCTTATTTCTTAACCTGATGCATTTTTCATGCCCCCCAGAGCAACTGCACGATGGGAGCTGACCCACAACGCACCACTTCTTGCTGGGATAAAACGCAGGAAGTGACTTCACGCAGGCCTCTCCCTCTGCTGAGAACAACAGAACGCATTCAGCAAAGATGAGATCGTGGCTGTGAGGAAATAAATAATCAAAAGTCTTTTAACCGACGCTTACCTGGAACAGTTTGTCTCCGATGACCAATCTACAACTGACACGATTCTTTACTTATTCATATGTGCGGTATTACTTATACAGAGGCTTTCAGCAACGGCTCCTGGCGGGCGATGACGCCTATTTACACAAACAGCAGACTGCATGCAGAGCTGCGGGGCTACTTAAAAAAGGCAATTGCATGTGCGGTAAACACATACTACTGTCCCCGTACGCGACAATGCAAACCATCAATTCAAATTGACTTTCCAGCGCAAAGACCTTTTTATTGCCACTGTGCCAGCAGAGCGTCTAAGACCCAATATCATTATAAGGGATAATAACTCAAACACATGAATAAACAATCAGTCCACAGAAAAACACATGTGCGTAGACCATTGGGACTTTTACTTAGCAAGATATTTCTGTCGCTGGAGTCACAAGGTGACTTTTTTCCCTACTTTTTCTGTCTGGTTGTATGTCAAACGGTGGTTTAATGTCCTGGGACATCGAGTAACCACAGGCTAATGAGATAGCTGAACCCCAGAAGCTTGACACAAAATTCAATTAGACTCTGCTCCCCTTACCTTTCACGGAAGGGAGGACCTGGCGTGAGCAACTTCCTGTGAGAAAAGAAAAGAAATAGAGGATTAAGAGAGCAAATGGCACAAATACTAGAGCTGTCGAATTAATTATTTTATTGATTATTGGATTTATTTTATTAGTTTATTTAATGAATAGGAGTATAAAGAATTTAATTATTACCACAAGGAGATTTTTTTTCAGTTGGAGCACTTCAGTATTGAAGTGCTGTCTGGTTTTGAGTCAGCAGACTACAGGCTACTCATTAATGCACTTGGCTGAAGCTTTAATCCAAAATGATTTACGGTACGTTGAAGAAATATATTTTAGCATTGTGTGTTTTCTAAGAGAAATCATGATCTTGACATTTACAGGGCATGGTGTACCACTTGAGCAGAATTGGCATGGAGAAATGGATGACTTCAAACCACACAAACAGAGCAGACAATTCTCTTCTTTTGCACTGTAAACATACTGTATTATGAGTGCTGGTATGTCCATTGTTGTCACGGTGATTAATAAATAAGACGCTATTCTCACAGGAGGCTTTTCAGCATTTAAAAGCATCCGGATAGAGTGCAACAGAACAGAATGGAGCGCAGAAGTTTCAACATCCTTTTAAAGTAATACTTCTGCCTTAAAGGGATAGTTCACCCTCATGTCATTTAAAACCTGTATACTGTATGACTTTTTCTTCAGTGGAACACAAAAGAAGATATTTTTGAGAAATGTCTGTGGTTTTGTGTCCATACAATGGAAGTCAATGGGGCCCAAAGTTGTTTGGTGACCAACGTTCTTATATTCTTTGGGTTCTGCAATAGAAAGTAAGTCATACTGGTTTGGACTGATATGATGGAAGTATTTTCAGTTTTTTCAACTATCCCTTCAACTCAGTGTTATACAGTAAAAAGAACATGATCGTGGCACAAGATGTGTCACACGTGTCACAATTATCTGATACATAATTCCAAAGTGGTAGTAAATCTACCACCGGCAGATATATTTCATTTCATGAATCACTAAGGACTGTAGACCAAAGATACACTGTAAAAAACTACTTTTTCAGAATTTTTATTTGACAGAATTTTCAATTTTTGAAATGCAGTAAAAAATGTTCAATTACAAAAACTCCTAATTTACAACATGGAAAACATGTCATTTTACTTCATAATGATGTTTTTTTTTCTGGTACCCCAGCTGCTGGAATATTACAGTTTTTTAGGCTTGTTCATATTGGCATCTATAGCCACTTTTGCAAGACCTACTCTGAGTTCATTCTATCCTCAGCAGATATCGATATGCGATTATAATTACGATTCAATTGAGTAGTTGCTCAGTCCATCAGATAATTAATTCAATTAAAAACATAAACCGATTGACAGCCCCACTAAACGCCTGCCCATTTTATCCGATTATTCACATTATTGAAAACTGTCTGCGCAATAATTCTCAGCCAAAGTCAATTCTGTTTCAGCGTGGTGCAGGGTAGACTGACATGAAGCTACACGTGTGATAGATGAATACTGCAGTCACTTAATCTATAAATTTCTCACCTGGCAAATGCATCCAAACACGATGTTGTCGTGCTTACGCTGGAGTTCGTAGTAATGGCAGTGACATAACCTTTTTTTGCTCTCTGGAGGCGTTTTTTGTCAGCGTGTCACTCATGACAAAGCGCTGGACTTCTGGGTAAAGTGGGTTTGTGTAGCATCAGCAGTCTCAGAGATACGGCTGGCATTTGGTACAGTTTGCATCAGCGTCTCTCCCGCAACACGGGGAAACACGACGAAATGGAGACAGATGAATACAGATGGGTGCACCTCGACGGCTACCGTAAGACGACTGTGGTAAAGAGCTCACCCGAGCTTTTCTATAGTGTCAGCAGGGTTGGGCCGATGATGATTTATCTTGTCAAGGATCTCTTGCTCTCTCTCTTTCTCTCTCGCTTTCAAACAAGCAGACACACACAAGTAGGGTGTTATTGTTTACTCACAGTGTCAATCATACATGCATGCTTTATAAAGGAGGAAAGTTTTTTTATTGCATTGTGAAAACACTGGATGATGTAATTTCTCTGATGCATTTTATCTATAAAAATAGGATGCTCTTTGATCAACATGCTTTGTTGTTCCTGAACCTGATCTCAAGCCTAGTTCAAAATGCATACAAAGGCAGAATGTTTACTGTATTTACTTCATCCAAATAAGCAACTTCTACAAAGCGAGTTCCAGTACATTCAATATTTATGTTTTATTTGTATGTGCATTCCCCGAGGACTGAACCCACAACCCTGGCTTTGCCGTTTCCACATTCTACCAGCTGAGTTACAGGAACACTCCAAAATATGTCACTTACTGCATTCATTGAGAGAGAAAAACGATTTAATAAGCAACTGAAATAAATGGCCTTCATTTAGACACGCAGCGGCATGTGAAGTTTATGACACAACAAGTCCGCCAGAATTTTAGATATTTAAAAAACTGCCACGGCCTCTCTGGATGCCTGACAGAATTCAGCTGCACAACAGAAATGCACAGCAGAAAAACATGACAACTTTCCACTCTCAAAAATTAGTTACACGTGAGTGGCGAAAAAGCCTCTGCTGGAGTTTGTGAACAGCACCATCCGGGGAGAATGAAAGTTAGCACGTCACTCAGAATGCATTTAGACCATGCTTCCAATCCAGCAGCAAAATACGCCTACGCACCCTCACGTATGCACTGTTATCAACTTTCTCATCATTCACAAACAAAACAACGTGTTAGATAACAAAAAAAATGGAAAAAGTGGGTCAATTCTCGCAAAAAGAATAGAGGGGGAGGGAAGGCTGTCGACAGTAGTTATAGCAATGCCAAGCGATGCTAACTATTGCTAATTAAAAGAGCATTAACACATTTTATTTCCTAATATTTTCATTTATAATAGACATTATAAAGGGAAGATGTGTACTTGCTGCAATACTTGACCCAGTCTTTGAAAACCCAGGTTTTTGTGATTTACAGTTTTTTACATGAAATCATCCTACTGTATATAATGTAAAGAACATTATGTGAAAATATAACCTCAATATTTTTAATACTGACTAAGGTCATGTTAACAATTGAAATCATTGTGAAATTAATGATTGGAATTAAGATTTTCCAAAATTTCAAAGATCGGTTATCATATATTTTCCAGTATGCATGTTTAAATATAAAAAATAAATGCAAAATCTATATCTGCTTATGTATCATGTATACCATATTCACAATATGATTTTTTCAATTTGTCTCATTGAATTTTCATAAAGATTTCTTTATAGAGTCAAGCAGTGTAAAAAATGGAAGGATGGATGGTTGGATATCTTCGCTGTCATTCTGAAACCTCTAATGTCCATAATCACAGCTTTTTAGGAAATGGAAAACACATTGTACTTTTTAAATGATTAAATACTGTGTTGTCAAATTTGACAAGCACTTTTTACTCATTTTATCGGTTAGACATTTGCAAAACCCAGTGACAAACATAAAAGCTACCTACTGTAATACTAATAATTCACGACAAAAAATAAAAATCAAGAAATTTGGAGATACAAAGTTTCAGAAGGACAGCAGCGATATATAGCAGCTAGAGTAATAAGGCGCAGATCATTTAGTATAACACCCTTGCAATATGGATCACTAAAATACTAGTAAATGGTAAATGGTTTTGTGACAGAAAACACGGTTTATTTAAACAACCTTCCTCAAGATGACTTCAAATGATTTAAAATAGGACAATTCAAGAACTAAAACAAGCTTTAACAACTAAACTTTAACATCTTAGTGTTTGGTTATTTTTACAACTTCTTTCCGATTATGTATCTCTATGTTATATATAGAATATTTCATTAGGTAGACATAGTGAGTTTATACAGTATATTGTCGTTTACTGTAGACAGTGGGGGCTGGACCTTAAAGTAAAAAAGGTTGCGATCCACCTGGAACACCGATCCGGTCCCATGACACCCCTAACACGTGAGGTAGAGAGCCTGTGTGGTTCTGCTATCTGAAGCCCCAGGGCGAGTGCATGGTGTACGTTACTGTTTTTACACAACCGGTCGCGGCTTTCCTCCAGAGTGAGGCTGCCTGCGGGACCATTCGTCTTTCTAGCCACGCTTTCAATTACAGAGCAGCGGCCTCCAAAACAATCCCTCAGCAGCCAGCATGACAGACAGAGCCGCGAGTTTGAGAGACTTCAGATAAAACCACAAAGGGTGATCGATAAGTCATCAGGGACGGGGGGTGCCAGGGAACGAGTGGAAGAGATGGGGAAGTGGAGGGGAAAGAAAAGAGAGGAGACATGTGGGAAAATAGAAGAAAGAAAAACTCAAGAGAAGCGTGACGAGAGAGTGTGCTCCCTGTGGTCGGTCCTGTACTTTAAACACAGTAACGTAAATTTCCTATGCAAGGGATATTACAATAACCAATAAAATAACCAAATAATATCATCGTCATCTAAATGTTTACTACTGTAGTCTTTAACGTACCATTTAAATCAGTGGTTCTCAAACTGGGGGCCCCAAAATGGATCCAGGGGGGGCACAGATTTGATGGCATTTTATAAAATATAGATATTTTTATAGACTTTACGCTATCAAACATACGAAAAATAAGACTATCAACCAAATAAATTGATGTGCCAGCATTGTATAACTGAATATGTTTTTTGATTTCATTAAATTCTAAGTTTAGGATTATAGGTCTTTATTTGGGGGGGGCCACAAAGTGACGCACAAAGGGGGCCTTACAACGAAAAAGTTTGAGAACCACTGATTTAAATGATCAATTTATACAGGGTTTTGTTAAGGTAAAGTACCTTAGTATTGCCTTTTTACTATGTTACTGCCACAGTGCATTTTCTAGAGACTTTGCTAGAATTAGACATTTTTTGGGAGGGGATCTAGTTTAGAGCACCTTTCTCTCAAATTCACACAAATGATGCTGAAACTTCACAGTTTTACCTCACTCATGACACTACACAAGCCTCTCCTCGCAGCATTGTTGTGGTAAATTGGAAAATGTTTTGACCTAAACCCCTCTAGGTATCAGCCGTCCACACACCCTCGCTGAGCTCTCCAGGTTGAGAAGAATTTGTGATAACAAAGCCTGTGCATAGTAATAGAGCCTGTTTAAGTGCCCCGCAGTACCGGAAGAGCTGTCAGTCATCGCCCTCACACGCACCACTTATCTGACCCCGCAGCAATGCATGAAGGGATATGACGGGCGGCCCGTCAGCCCAGGCATTACAAGATTAGCAGAAATGCGTCAGACAAATACATCATCTCTGCCTGCCACCCTCATCCCATTTTTATTTTTTACTTCACAGGTTTTTTTTTACCTCGCTCTCATCAACACATTCTTGAGGAAAAATAAGATGTGAACTGTTGACCCTTGAGCTATGAAAGAAGCCGAACTGAACTGAATACTAGAAATGCATCTCGAAAAGTTGCTTCAAATCTTGGCCAAGTTGTCACCAAGCAATTCTTGGTTGGACACTGACTATTCTGGTCACAAAGAGAGCGAACCCAGACTTTCCATCGCATTTATTTGTCAGACTTCGGCTTCTCATCTACTGCCTTGAGTTCTTCGCTCGGCCCTGTCTGCCTTGGGTCTATTAGCTTAGAGTCAAAGAGCTTAGCACTAAAGAAAACAGCATTTTCTCTCCTGCAAGAAAATGGTACTCCTGGAGGTTTTTTGTATGGTTATTGGTGGACACTTTAGGCGCAATCTGCCTTAAATGACTCGAACTTTCCTAGCCTTTTCCCCCTAAAATAACACACCTTACCGAATTCAACTGAAGCATTTCCCCTAAATGCAGCCTCACTTAAAAGCTGTTGTTGCCAGGGCGGCTTACATTACCTCAGTAATAACTAAAGGAAGACATGGCTCATTTCCTGCTTTTCATCATACTGCAGCTGCATTTAACCTTGATGCACAGTCTCTGACTTCAGCCCGCTCCTCTGAAGTGAGCCCAACATCAGAAGAAGAAGAGATCAAACAGTGATAACCGTGACTCGGGCCCGAACATCCACATGGTTTCATGTTATTATCATTAAATATAATTAAAATGCTTACATAACAAAATGTCCATCTTGAAATAGTCAATCAATCATTGTGAATCAATCAGTTCTTTTTGAATCTTGCTTTGTGCACATTGTCATTGTCATGTCGGAATACAAAAGATCCTGCCCAAACTGTTGCTATAAAATTAGAAGCACACAATTCTCTAGAATATCATTATATGCTGTAACATTAAGATTCGGGCTCACGAAAAGGACTAAAGATGTCAAACCTGTTCATTAGAAGGAGGTGTGCCAATACTTTTGTGCATATATTGTATCTGTATTAACAGATCATAGTATTTAGGTTTAGATTCTATACTTTACCTGGCAAAGTCTGACCGTCTGTCTGATTTCTTAGGATTCCCTGGCTGTCGGGTTTCTCGTTTGCCCACGAATCTCATATGCTTGTGTTTATCTGTGTGTGCAGGGAATAATAATTGTGGAAAGGATTGATCATAGCTATGCTTTGTGGTGCTGCAGGCCATAATTCCAAGCTTTCTCCTCAGAACTCAGAACTTTGTTCCAGAACTGAATCCCGAGGGACTCGACTGAGCAATGTGTTGTGGGTTTGGGGAATTTCGAAGACATAAAGAGCCCTGAATTATGAAGTTCAACTCTCTGGCCAGTGTCCTGGATGTCCGGACTGAATATCTCATATTTTTAAAAACCTGTTCATTTAAAGGCAAATGCTTGAAATTCAGTGCTTGTAATTAGTTTTGTAACTATAATTGTTCTAAACCTGTATACATAGGACACATTATTGTATCTTTTTTTTGTTCTGTTGAACACAAAATAAGATATTTTGAAGAATTTAGCAAAGCAAACAGTTCTAGGGCACCTTTGACTTTCCAAAAATCTTCCTTTGTGTTCAACAGAACAAAGAAATGTATACAGGCTTGGAACAACTTGGGGGGGGTTAATTCATAACAGAATTTTCCTTTTTGGGTGAAGTATCCCTTTAAGTGCACTTCCATAATGTGCTTAAAGTGCTCTATTGTCACACATTCATTTTGTACTTAATATATTAAAAATATCGTTTTTTGTACATCTATTCATAGTGTCTCAAAATAACACAGTAGACACCCACAGATCGCTTGAAGTTTATCTTAAGTATTAAAAACTATTTTTTGTATATTAAGTACAAAATTAGTGTGTAAAAACATACCACTTTAAGGCCATTTAAGTGTATTATAGTGCACTTTTTTCGCCCGAGACAGTATGCATTTTTGTGTAACCTATCTACTGTATATGTACACATATAACATAAATCCATGCCAAATTTGAAAAAGTAAAAAATGGGTACAGTATAATACTGAATGAGTCGGAGTGTCCAAACAAGTGCTTATGTTCCATCATGAATCAACCCTCAAAATGACTCAGACCCACAGCATTAAATAGTGCTTTCATCAGCAACAGTATAATTCAGTCAATGCTTAATGAATGCATTTTCTTGCTATTATCAGTCCTAATCATAATTGAAAGTCAAAACCTTGCAGTTGTGTCAGGATTTTTTCCTTTCCCGATTACCTTTGCCTTCTCTCTTCTCCAACCATACCCTTTATCTCTCTCTCTCTCTCTCTCAAACACACACACACACACACACACACACACACACACACACACGCACACGCACACGCACACGCACACACACTTTCTTGCTCACTTTCTCTTTCTATCAGCATGTGTGCCGAGCATTTCCTGGCACCTCGGCTCTGCAGTACTATAACTGTAGCTAAACAATAGCTTACAGTAAAACCCTGGAATAAGATCAATGGTTTGTTTTATTAGGGGAGGAAACAGACAAGCCTGGATCTATATCTTACCTTATAATGCTAACAATAATGCGATTGGGCATGGTCTGAACTAATTCATTTATGTTTAAATCTTTGTAACAGCATTTTCAAATACCTATAAGTAAATATGGTTCAATAAATATAAGCAGTAAAGGAAGGTCAACGTTAGAGATCCATTTTAAAAACGGTCTCACTGATTTCTAAGGCTCTGTTCACACAGGACACATTTTAGCGTTACACCATTACACCATATTTCTGCAGAATGATGACGATTTAAAAAACCAGCACACTAAAGTGCAATAATTTAACTCCCGAATCAAATGGAACGACCTCCCCTGCTATTTCTTAGCAAATTGAGCCATCAATCTGAAGATTTAACAATGATGGGGCAAAGAGGAAGCAAATGAACACTCCCATTGCCCTCTTAAATTAATTAATAAAACAAAGGAGAGATAGGTCCCACACAGCACTTAAATTATTCAGAGGTGTCCTGCCGGTGTGATTAATGGACCTGCAAGGATGCAATGTCAAAGAGAGGTAATCTCCACGGTGACACTCAATGTTCAAACATCAGATTTTAAGGTGGGACAGTGTGAGGGTCATACGGGTGAGAAACCCTGATGGTCTGTTTATAAAATGACATCTGATATAGAAAATCTATAGGCTATATATATTTTAATAACTAACTATACGGTTTTGAATCAAACGCTCAATTTCATGGATGCTTATTTTATAGACAAAGGCTGTGGTTTGGCATGTTGTTTGTACATACCTCGACTGTACATTCCAAACTGTCATAAATTAAAGAAACATTGTATGAATATTTCATAGCTCACCATAAAAGCAAATGATATTGCATTGTTAGTTTTATGAAGAATACATTTTGATTATTACAGGTCTCTTTGGAATACTCGATTCTGATTGGTCTGTTGTGAGGCTTGTTATCCTCTGATAACAACTGCTAGAATTGACATGTGCATATCCAAATACTGCAGTACAAATTTTAAAGGTATCAATCTACAATCTTTTTTTTCTCTTGCTAGGTTGTTACAAATAAGCTAATGAAATCAATATTCAATATCCAGTTATTTAATCATGTGGCATAGCCATGCAATAATCGGTATAATATACATCCAGCCGGTTGTTATCGCAAAATAAAAGTAAAAAACCCTGTAAAAAAAAGCTCAAAAATGTTTTGTGACTGGTAACATTTACATTTTTCAATTCACTCAGCTAGCACTCAGTTTCATTAATGTATCACTTGTGTCTTTTCAATGGACGCGGATTTTACAAAACTTTAAACTCACCATGAAATCAAATGGGAAAAAGGTGTTTCACACAGTGCTGCAGTGATTATACGATTTATCCGTGCACACCATTATTTTTTCAAAATTCATTTGCACTTGTAATCTTTAATGAAAATCATTAAGCTCCTCTCCCCTCTCAACAACAACTCTTCACCACATGACGTCAGCAACAAAAAAGAGGTAGGACTGAACTGACTGTCCAATGGCCAGGCATTTTAAGCCCTCCCCTGCAGGCCCAACTTACAACAAACCAATCACAAAGGGAAGGGCAAAATAAAGCCCCGCCCTACAAACTTTTTCTAATTTCAGAAGCCGTTTCACTCAAATACACGTCACGATACGGAAAAAAGTCAATCGCAACTTCCGTCTCATGGTGACTAACTAAACCAAATCACAAATTTAGGTGCAACAAGTCAATAGAAAATGTTGAGTTGGAAGGGACTGATGACCCAATAACAATCAGCTGGATGTACATTATCCCACAATTCTCTCTACTCCATGTGATGCTTTAACCCATCAACAAGATTAAATGTTGCCTATAAGTAACAAAATAACTCAATTCTTGGTTTTCAAAAACACTTACCTTGAAAAATAGATACTACTGAAAGTGTTAAACCTACACTTGGCTCACACCTTCTATGTGACTTACATTGTCTCCAACATATAATTTTGTTTATCAATATGTGTGTTCCATGTATCCAACAGACATTTGCAACCATTTGAGCTGAGCCTCGACCACTTCAATACCTCTCCAATATATAAAAACAGGGTTGTCATTGGTAATTCTACTGTAAGTGTATAAGCCATTGTTGAGTTTTAGTCCATAGAAAGCCTATTAAGTAACATATTTGTCATATACTGCCTACTCGTTCATAGCAATTACAATATATTGGCAATGAAATGAAGCAGAACACTCTTTTGTCTTATTTTCCTCCTGCTTCTCTCTCTCTCTTAACACACTGCTACGGCTGACTTACTCACTCAAGGGGATTTTAGAACATAAGGAGAGAGGCAAACACATTATGTGTGTGCACCTGCATGTGTATGAAGTAACCTGGCAGTGCTGTCTTGCCTACAGCCAACCTGCCTAAAGATAATTCCAACTGCAGGCTGAATATCTCCCATCACAGTGTCAACACAAACACAACGGCCTCCCTCTCACCTCAACCCTCTCTCTCACACACACACTTATCTACCTTGTCAGGTCAGCTTCTTTATTGGCTCTCTCACTCTCAATAGCTCAGTGTTGCTAGCAAAACAGTTTCCAGAACCAGAGTCTGTCCCTCAGAGTAAAGAAAAACTGCATTTAAAATGTATGAATTGAAATACACGATTACAATGCAAACTGTAACTGGGCCATTCATAAAAAGTTTACAATAGGCATGTAAAAACCAATGTGTCATTTTTTGGAGGGTCTACACATATTTTAATGCAATATAATATACTTAACTATGTCTTCAGAGGTGTTTAAAGACCTTACATAATGAAGCGTTGTGTTTTTATTACCTTAGAATGAGTTATTTCTATCTACATACACCGCGGGTCCCCTTACATGGAATTCACCATGTTGTTTCTACAGTAGCCCTAAAAGGACAAACTGCTCTACAGAGCAAGTTTCGTAAATATGTTATCTCCTTCGACACAGAAGTGAAAATGTGACGACATCTTAGAAAGGGAGGGTGGGAGCAGTGGAGTTAGCCGTCGGTTGCTGTTTGCAACCTCACCACTAGATGCCGCTAAGTTTCATAAACTGGACCTTTAAAATCAGTTAGCATTCAGAGGAAGTATGCCAAATTAGAATCAAATGCTTGCGGAACATTGTGTCTATTGAAATGCCTTCATCTGGTCAATTTGTCAAGACAGATGTAACCTTATCTTCCCATGATCCCTCAGAATCCTGTGTGTGTGGTTCATTCAAATGAATAAAAATTTCATCTGGCAAGTGATTTAAGTCAGTTTATACATAAATGCAGCCGCAAAGAAAGATTATATTTTATTTAGGACTCTTAATCTTATCTGATACCACAGGGTGTACTGTAACACACTAAACCTGGTGTATTTAGCAAACCTAAACACCAGCTGCCTGTAACACATTTGTTTATTTATCAAGAATGGCGAAATGGTACGAAACCAAACCGTTGGGTTAAATTAACCTAGGAAATGGTTATATTTGACCCCAAAATGGGTTATAACAAACCAGCATTTTGGGTTGAAACAACCCAGCAAAGGTTAATTTGCAACCCAATGGCTGGATTGGTCCCTTTTTGGGGTTATAAAAACTTTTTTGGAGTGTTTTGTTGAATAGCATATTGGATACAGCATCTCATAATGATTTCAATTTACAAAAAAAGATGCTTGATGGAGGCTAACAGTACACCCCATGCTAGTGCATAAATGTAGGCCTACGCTTTTTATTGCTTGGTTATGATCTGATGTATACTAAGAAATGTGTACTGTAGTTAATAAACATCTTTAAAACTCATTTGTAGATGTTTTAGATCATTAGATGCTATTTAACTGTGCCTTGAAAGCCGGTCTGACTCACTAAAGCCTTGTGCTTCAGTCACACCCTATGTTGAACAGTGTGGGCAGTAGTTCTCTTCTGAGAGAATGAGTATTTTGAGATCTGTGAATAGCCTGCTTCAAGAAGCTTGTACCTAAGTCTTCTGAAGACAGGCAAAACCATAGGGACGGTACGGTTACAGTAGCGAGTCTGAAGAGCAGATGTCCCTCAAGGTGTTGCATTTTTATCCTTTATGTGTTTTTGAGGTGCTGTTCTTTTCTTGTTCCTACTCGATATCTTTAAAGCTACCTCGCTATATTTACTCTCTTATCTCCTGACATCTCAGTGGGTCTCTGAAGTAAAGAAGAGATTAAATGGCTTCAGCCAAAGGTGGATGTACTGTATACAGTATATGAGAGCCAAGCGCTGAATTAATGTAATTACAGGTATTCTATCGCTTATTTTACCTTTTAACATTTTGTTTACTCCAAACACTGGTGGGATAATGGTGGTGTGGGCTTTCTAACTCTTACATTAGTGTCTCTCCAAACAAGCTCTTCCCGCATCACCTCCAGTTAATGGCCAGCCACGTTCATTAAGGAAAAGGCATCGCCATAGATACCGCAATAGCCTTTCATCCGCCTCCTACTCACTGTCTCCATGGCAAAAATGGCCACCATTAGAAGCTCTCGTCTTCAAGTAAGATCATCAGTGCTCCTAATGACTGTAAGGCCACAAACTCCTCAACCACCCACCAGGGTCCTTTGGCATCATCAGACCTTGCAAGACTGAAATGGTCAATTAGGATCCTGGCCAGCTACTATAGCTCCATTACAGACCAGCACATGGTCATCACTGGTCATTAATACACCTGTGTCACCGAGGGCCACCAATTAGGCTTCGTTCCAGCAGACCCTGAGATCAGCTTTGAAATGCTAATTTGTGTCTCAAACAGACTTTTTATTTCCTGCATCCGCATCCTAAAACAGACGTCTGCAGTTTTATAGAAATGCACGTAAATGAATCACATGCACAAGGATCATGGGCGCGATGATGTCAAGTCTATTAACGGGCGCATTTAGGTAGCTTCGACGCGATCTGTGGCGCAGAAGATAAATAAATCGCAAATGAGTATAGGTGAGGGGGATGAGATGCAGTGACATTTTGGCCAAATGAATGTCCTTCATCATAATCACACAGGCGTAATTAGCAAGCCGTGCAGGGGAAGGAAGAGAGAATTGGTTTTTGGTTATACCTCCGTGGAAGCCGAAGCTGGGATCCGCACGCTGTTTTGTTTCTTCGAGGTCAGAGTCGTCCGTCTCCTAATCTCTCAGATTAATTCATGGAAGCATTTGAGCCCTTGAGAAAATGAGAAAGAAGATATGCGCAAGTGGTTTCCGGCCTGGCGGTTTCTGATTTTCTCTTTTTTTAAAATGCAAGCACCCTTGAGAAATGCCACTCTGGCTGACACCAGGAAGGCACCCTGCTCTGCCCTTTTGTTGTCTCAGTCTCACGGTCGATGCCATGACTACTAATGTTTTCATAGCTGAGGTTCATCTGCCAAATCAACATCAAAACAAAATACAAAGTCTTTAGTGAAAGGAGAAATCTAATCTTTACATTTACAACCTAATCTTCATTACATTTCTTATAAAGTTGGGTTTGTACACTTATGCATCAAGGATTTTAAAGAAATGCTGTAGATTTTCAAGAAATGTGTGACACAACAAGCCAGCTAGTTATTTTTTGTGATTTACTGTTTTCTACACAAAATCATTCTACATGATGTAAAGAACATTGTGTTAAAATATCTCGATATCTTTAATATGGACTTACTGTAGTAAGACATTGTCAAAGAAATTAATGTTTAGGAACCACTATTTTTGCAAAATAATAAAAGATAGTGTCAATACAGTCATGATTTTTTTATTTAAAAGAAAATTAGAATAGTATATCTCAAAATATATAATTTACAAAACCCACATTTGCTATTTTCGTAATTTTATGGCGGCTATTTGATGCCTCTAACCTCATTCACTGAAAAAAACAACTAGTGGGAATAGATTTACTTAAACAATTTTTGTGGCAAGTTTTTAAGTGTAAAAATTAAGTTAACTAACACAAAAAATCCAACTAGTTTTTTTTCAGTGTACTCACTGTAGATTTTGAGACTTCAGCCTGGATTTTCAAGATAGGGTAACATATACATAGAAAAATATAATAAAAACTTTCCACTTCAAAAGCTACATAAGATATTTACATATTTTCCAGAAGACAAAATAATAATTTACACAGATCATGCTGTTAAGTTTACATCATCTTACCTTACTTGGGCATCAGTGAAAATCTGTGGCCATTTGAAATTGGTGTGTATGAGTTCCTCCATCCTGTGAATGTGAAAATCTGGATCTCAGTCATTGTGCAGAATACGTTGGAAAGCAAATAACGTGCTGTTCTGTACCTGAAAGATTTTTCTTAGAAAAAATGACCATTGATCAGAGTCAGGACATGATGGAACAGGAACAGATGCAGTTATCACAAAACAAGCACAAACTGTACTTATGGCTAACTACATAGAACAAAGTATGTAGTGAGTTATTTAGCAAAAATATTGTTCTGCATTTACAGTTTTCTGATACAGAATTTATTCAAGTTTTAGAGCTCTCACCTAACTCAGGCTTTCACACTTTCACATTTGCTAAAAAGGCACTTGTGGCACTCACCCAGCCTTTTCCCTGCTTGGAAGTGTTCTTCTGGCATTATAAGTGAAAATGAGCACTGAGCAAGCACTTCTTTTTGAAGTACAGACAAAAAAAAGACAGAGCCATGTTCCTTTCTACATTCATAACGGGGTCATTAATGTGAGATAATAAAACCATAACTCGCAGTTCAAGACACAAATGACTTCCACGTCATTGATGCTAATTTGGGTCAACGTGCCAGATGTGTATATCTGCTTACAGTGTTTACCTGTATAGAACATGAGGAAAAAATCTATAATTTATACTGAAAGTATGAATAATTAATTCAAGGTTGAGTGTCTGACTTTAACTTAAACCGACAAGAAAAAATGTGCTAGAACCAGGAGTGTAGCCTCATTTGCAACACAGTATCAAGAGTGATGTGGAAATGACACACCTCACCTTCAAACCATGTATACAATAATAAAATAAACTCCAACAATACATTTATGAAACAAAATTCACACATTTCAAAATACTATAACGGAGAAAGCGTTTAAATGCTTTTATTTTATGCATAAGACAATTGCAGCAAAGACACAGTTACGGATCAAACAATTCATAGCGTAAGAGCATCGCACAATACACATCATATATACCACACCTGTGCATGTAACATGTCCCACAATGTGCTAATCGAGGGCTCGTTGGTTCCTCTTACTGTTAGTAGCTGCAGGCAAACAACACACGTCTAAGATTTACCTCCATTCATCACTTAACAAACAATCACGCTTCTGTTTGTCTGTCTGTGACTGCAGATGCACAGTGTCAACTAACACACAAAAGGAAAACAACACATCACCATCATTATTTTTAGACATCCTGAGGTCTCTCGCTACATGTCAATCAAAACTCCAATTACAAACTCTTGCGAATGCCTCTCATCTATTACACACATCTCATTGGCTCATTTGTTCGATTGCTGGTTTGTTACTGGTAGATCATCCTTCATTAAATGTCACATCTACATTTACTCCTCTCCCAACGGATGTCACAGTTTTGTGAACGCGCCCTGTCGCGGTTGTCACCCTAATTAAAAGTTTCAAACATATTTGAAGTTCAATTAAAAGATGGTTGCAGCATAATTATCAGTTTGTGATGGTTACTGCCCACATATCCTTTTTTGTTTTAGTGCATTTTTTTCTGAGGCACAACTGTTGCTGGGTTTTGCTTCATTAAAGTTGTTATTCCTGTATTCCGAGGCTGTTAATTGAATAATTAATGCATTCCTGTCATGCTTGTGAATTTGGGCCCCACAACACCACTTGCCTTCATCCAGAGCATCTGTGTCACACATTTCGATGGATTGTGTACTCTAGTATGTATGTTTGTGCAGGGGCGTAGCAAGCTTTTCAAAAGTGCGGGGGATGGATGTGGTTTGTTTGTTAACAATAAAAACGATGAATACAATGACAGAAGGGTACAAAAGGCATAACATACAAGATATAAAAAGCTTCCCATTTAAATGAGTGATACTAGAAAAGTATAAAAACACACTCGGTGCTAAGCTTGATAGTGACATGGGTCTGACAGGACTGTGACTGAGACTGCTAAATTTTGCTTACTTGCACCTTGAAAAGGGGAGATATATAAAAAAACGCCCACACAAAGCTTTTTCTCTGGTGGTATAAATAATGTAACAATTTACTGTTTTGAAACATTAAAATAATACATACTTTTCTTTCATAGTTCTTCAACAGGTATGCAAACAATGACATCATTTCTCACTTTTTTCTTCTCAACAGGTACAATCAAACACAACAGGTAAGTATCCACAAAGGTATTCATCAAACAATGCTCAAAATATCAAAATCAATTGCACTGGCAATAAACCCATAAATACACTGCTTAACAATGACAATTTGTCCCTCCTCCTCGTCAATTCCCTGCCTTCTTCATCACAGTTACTTTATACATTGCATGCCATATACATAACCGAATTTAGCTAGCTGCTGAACAATATCCAAATTAGCATTAGTCTAAAAAACGAAATATAATACAGAAAACACTCGACATGTCAACAAAACATAAACAGAACATCTTCCCAAACACATATCGAGCTTATTTAAAAACCTCGAAAGCATAAACACTCATTCAAAGTACCTGGAAAAGGGAGATGTAAATAACCATAAACATAAGTTCCCGCCTCCTCAGCACGAGCTGACCGATAAATCTAACACACCAAGAGAGGCGGAACTTAAGGCAGAACAGCCAATCATCAGCCGGCCACACTCAAAGGCGGTGTCATGTGTTTGAGAGGGAGGGGAGAGGAGGCAGCCGCAGCGAGCGCAGACACACGGAGCGGCAAGAGAAACGGAGGAGCGACTGCTGTAAGGCGTTTGTGCAAAACTGCGGAAAAACTGCAGAAAAAGTGCGGGTGTTGAACCCTCTCCCACGGGTGCGACGCCCCTGTGTTTGTGGATTCTGCTGTTTAAACACATGTGCGCCTGACAGGGCTGTACAGTGCGACATAACTTTATGTATTGACCAGTGTGGCACGCATGCGATACACTTTGGCAGGTGCATTAAACAGACCCGCTTGTTTGTTTGAAGTGCGTTTGTTTCTGTGTGACGTTATGGCGCACCGATATTTTACTTAGTTTTAGTCTATTTTGCGTGAAACTTGTTGTCCGGCTGCATTGAGTCCATATAACTAGATGCGGACTTGTGGACGCCGAATCCTGTTATTTAAACATGCCATCTGGCTGTTCTGCGTGTCCGAGTGAATGAACAGCACAGTTTAACGTGATACACGCGTGATTCTCGATTTGTCCGCGTCTGCGCTTTATGAGGACATGAACACATGAACTTCATCTCCAGAGTTGCTCTGAGAGTTTATTTCAGTTCAGAACATTTTACTGAGTGAAGCTAACACACGCTAAAAAATAGGCGTCTTCCGACGACCTGCCAAAATAAAAGTCTGGTTAACTACAATAGTTTTATGTGGACAAATATATTACTATTTAATAGTAAACAATTAAAACTAATTTAGGTAAACTAAATGCATCACGCATAAGCTGAAGTTAGTTGTTTACCTTTGAAATGATTCTTTCTATTTTTATTTATGTTTCTTATTTATGTATTTGCATTATATTGCATTTTGAATGTAATATGGCAATGGAATGTACTAAATGAGTTTAGTTTATACAGATATTAATGTATGCAATTTCAGAAATAAACAAATTAGTGGTTCATTTTGAGAGACCTGTCTTGTTTTCTCTTGTATATTTAGTATTGCTCTTTAATAAAGAAAAAGTTCTTGTTATCCGAATACTCGATTAATCGATGGAATAATTGGTAAAATACTCGATTACTAAAATAATCGATAGCTGATGACAAATGACAAGAGGGTGAATAAATGATGACAGAATTGTTTTGGGGGGTGAACTGTCACTTTAACTCATTTTGTGTTCCATACAAAAGCAGCATACAGGATGAGTAAATATTGTTAAATATTTTTATTTTGGGGTAAACTATGAGGTATGCTTTACAGATGAATCATAATTATTGCAGACAAGCCTAACTTGATTTTCTTTCAGTGTAAAGATATTGAATTTGTGTCAGCCACAAGTGGCTTATTAACTGCGAATATCCATCAGTAGAGTCAATACAGCTGTGAATGTTTAATTACATTTCAGCCTGACAGAAATGTGATCTATAATTTCACGCCACTGCCAATTATGCCATTAATCTACGGTCAGTGCACTTTACGGTATGTTTCACGTAGGGATTTGCTGCACTGCAAATCCATTCAGACTTTAAAAAACCTCATCTGAGCCACAGCTACGATTATGTCAAATTGCTTTCTCTTCCCCGTTTCTCCCCTAGCCAGTCAGTTAACGTTTAATGTTCATCTCCGGGTTTAGCTTGGTTTGCTCGGAGACCGATGTCTTTGTTAGCTCAAGCACCGCGTTTGTCGACCTTGGCCTTCGGAGAGAAATTGCAAATGCCAAGGAAATACTTCCTCATTAGTTTTACCCTTAGCTTACAGCCTTCACAGCGGGAGGCTCGAGATAACCAGATCTTGCGTGAAGACGGGCTGTTTCATTGCATGCATTTTTATATGGGAGTGCTTTATACAGAATGCCACTTTTAAGAGGGGTGGTTGCACGGATCCCCATCAAATATGATGACATGGGGGAAGCCCATCTAATTTCAATAAAATATGCCCGTCTCTGTATAGCTCTAAAATATGCAATCACTTCTAAATGGGAACTCTTGCCACGTGAAAGACCATAAAGATTGACTAATGAAATCAAAACAAGTCTTTTTTTATTTTAAAGCTTTTATTTTATGTGCTCTACTGTTGCATTCAGTTTCTATTATTCCAGCCATGTCAAAATGATATGTTTTAGTTTATTTATATGACTTGTTATATTTTTATATAAATGTGGAGGGCTGATGTGAATCCTGTCCTATGCACTCTCATATCAAATATTATGGATCATGTCATAGTTGGTTTTTACTAGGTGCACACGTTGGTACCCGGCTGCAGAATGCATATTATAAAAATCTTTAAAAATGCATTCGTGATTCAAAAGTGTATTATGTTTAACAGCCCTTATAGGACAACAGCCTGAAAAATGTGCTGAATGATGCAGTATTGTATTTTAAGGCTTTTCTTTGCAATCCTCTGAACGTTACCTTGCATCAGCAAAAGTCGTTGTTTTCATTCTCCATCAATAATATTTTAGCTTAAAATCACATTGCAATGTACTGTGTAGCCATTTCCTCCGCTTACACCAAAGCCACTTCCCTGCATTGATTCGGAATGAGGGGGTAAAGACAGACCCCACACCGTTACCAGCCCATTAACTTCCCTTAATACGTCTGTATGATATTGATTGAATACGTACCCTCACTTTGATGATCGCAATTTCAGAGTCATATTTCAGCCCGGCGCACAATCTCTTTTCTTCGATTGGTTTGTCTTGAACTGCACGAGAAGATTCAATAGAGACAACCATATTAACCGTTCACTTACATCATCTTACTGTGCGTGTATTGTTAATAATTTTAAACAAAACACAAAAATGATACTTTTCTTCAAATTAAAGCTTTTCTATGTTTCAGGTGTTGCTAGCCCTGTCAAACATATTTAGCTGTGAGAATAACATTCACATTAGTGTTTCGTTCCATCATAGAGCCGTGGGAGGTCTCAGCTGAGCTGCATGGGAGATATATATTTTTTCCACACTTTCAGAAGAGCACAAAGTAAAACTCTGTGACAGGCAGTACGATTAAAAAAACATCTACACGCTGTCATTCAGACCTGTATTAAAGTTTTAAAGAAAGTAGAACTAAAGTGTCAAAGTACAGATTCTGAGCAGTGCCAAAGTTTGGGCAAGGGAAACTCAGCAATACTATAACCAAACGCATACTTCTGGAGAATGAGACATTCAATACTGTATGACATCTGTAGGTTGAAGGACACTACTTTTTTTACAACGTTTAAAAAAGGAATACATTTATTTTATTATTCTATGAACTGGTGCATATCCCTTGCATTAAAAAATAATGGTTCTTAAATTACTGTTAGCCAGAATGTATGGTTCCATGTAAAAACCTGTAACATCCATCCATTAGAAGTTGTCGAATAAGGCTTTTAGAATTTTAAAATGATTCTTCTAAGAAAAAGATTCTTGGGAAAGCAAAAATAGTTCTTATGTGGAATCGCCGCAAAAAAACACATCGCTGGCATATTTTTATTTTCATTCATGCAGAAATGTTTCATTTTAAAACACAGAAAAATCTTTTCGTAATCTTAAAACTTTTATTCCCCATATAAATAATACAGCTCAAAAATGTCATCTGTTTGCACGCCGATGTCTTGCGCATAAAAAGGCTCTTTTATTTTCAAGAGTCATCATTCTGTGGGTATTCCAATTCACTGGTGTACATTTACAGTCTTGTGCATGCCTTGCCATAAAATAATTATATTTTCTTAGGGATGCGGCAATGTTTTCTGAAACCGTCTCTGCACAGATGCACACCTCAAGGTCACTTATATCGTATGCTGGCCGTGGCCAGATGGACATATGACCAATGCAGGGCTTGTGGCTTTTGGAAGAGACTGTGCCAGATCTGGTCGACTAGGAGGCATGACCCCGAGGAAATGAATTTTAAAAGTTGTCCATTCACCAAGAGTCATTTGCAGGACCTGCCTGAGGTCTCGGGGGTCACTGAGGAGGATTGTTTGACCGTCTAGGAAATTTTCCCTTACCGTCGTCAAGTATTTCTCTGGAAAGTCGAGCCGAGACAGCTATAAAGAAACCAAAATACATGATTTTATGAATGTTTATGTATATGTAATGTTATAAATACACAATATACTGTACATACTGTACAGTCTAAAAAAAAGTTTTGACCCATCATTGGGTCAAAAATGAACTAACCCAACAGTTGGGTTAAATTAACCCAAAATACAGTTATACTTGACCCAACAATGTAAACCCACCATTTTGGGTTGAAACAACCCAGCATGTTAATTTATAACCCCACCGTTGGGTTTGTCCATTTTTGACCCAACGCTGGGTTGAAATAACCCAACATTTTTTAGGTGTACACCATATACATATGATAAAAATCGATGCTAGAATGACTTTTTTTCTGATAGGAATTGACAGAAACGACAAACCTCTTCACAAACATCTTCTGTCTTCATGCCGATGACTTTTTTCGCTGCGATGGAGTTGAACATATTTCTCCCTGCTCTTTTCAAACCGTGGCTCCCACGTATTCTGGCCAGCGCATCCTTGATCGAATAGTTTAAGTTCACCGTACAAAACATAAACCTCTTCACCTCGCCTACTGTGAACCTGAAGTCTCTCCTCAGAAACATCTCAAAAAGCTCAGGATCCCCATCTCTTTCCAAAAAGTTCTCAGCCTCATCTCCAAGCAGATAAAGTTCAAGACTGTTTTCATTAAACACCTCCCACAATGTCTTGGTCTCCTCAGGAGCACAAAATGTTTCGCATTGCCCATCTATTTCGGCTCTTTGTACATCATCTTCCACACACTGCAGGATCCAGCTTAGTCTGCAAGGCCAGAGGTCCACCAAAACCACCCAGGCTGCGATCTTCTCGGGAGCCGGAGGCTCCAATTTCAGTGTCTCCATAATAATAAAAGTGACTCGAATGGAGTTAATCACTCTTCTCATGGACATGGTGTCACCAGATATGTATGTTTGAAGGCTGCTTTCATCTCTGGAAAGGATGTGGCGAAATGCCAAATCGATTGACTTATCAACATCTTCTAGACTAAGTTCTGCTGGGGTAAAAGTTTGAGGTTTTACCTTTTTTGCAATCAAAGGGTTCACTTGATCTTCCTCATTCTCGTACTTTACAGAACACTCATCTTCTAAAGAGATCGAGGTCCCGGGGGCACCTAAAGCAAGAGGAAAGTCTTCAGGGATCTCAGACTGACCACGGACAATGTTCTTAAAGACTTTGCACTTTGATGCATCACACAGTTTAGGAACAGTGAAGGGCAGCGTGATTATACGATCTAGAAAGTCATACGCCGAATTTCTTTTGCACAAACAATCCTCGGCCTGGTCCACTTGTCTAACCAGCACTTCCGGGTCAACGGCAAGCAGGGAAATCAAAGGACTCTCTTCATCAGATAGAAGTATGTTGATGGCATCCAAAACGCCGACTATTTTCTTTGGCGTGCACCGATCTAAGTTGGTGATCTCTAGCACCACTCTAATCTTCCTTCTTTCAAAGATCTCCATGAAGTGAATGAAGCAGCACAGCAGTCTCATCTCTTTCCGAACTTCATGCATTAGTCCCAGCTGCTGACTGACCTTCTGGTTGTCCAGTCCTTGTCTAACCGTGAGGTCCTGGTTGAATATAAGATTCTTCAACAACAAGAATACAAATCTTACAGCTCCAGCTGCAGGGACACCTAGTATCGCAATGGCAAAGCCCTCTATCACACCATACGCATGTGTTTCATTATCTTGCTCTCCTTCTGGTTTGTCTTTCAGATCAGGAAATCCAAATATAATAAGCGGGATGAGAATGAGAAGTGTGCCGATAAATGCCATCAATGTTAAAGCCCAAACGGGAATGCAGCACAACTTCTTGGACCTCCAGTCATTCAGAGTGTCCTCAACCTTTTTCTTCTCCGCATCCTTCTCTTCGTCGTATTGCGCAATCCTGAAGAGGCCCAGCTGGAGCTTACCGAAGTTCTTTTGGAGAGCTTTGAACAACTGCATTACTAGTCCAGCCCAGAGCATGTCACTGCCTGCAAAATGCCAGGCGCTGAACCGCACAAACACGTAACGAATATTCCTCCGCTTCTGATTCTGCTCCGTCCACACAGGTCGATAGAAGAGAAGATGCAGGATGAGAGATAGCAGGTCACATATGGAGGGTTTAATTGAGCGTGGCTTTACTTCCTTAGTGTTCCTGTGTTCTCTTCTTTCCGCCTCTAGATTCATGTGGACTGAAAATGAGAGATACAGAGGATCGTATTATAACAAGTAATGTCACAATCTATGGATAATTCTTTATCCGTGGCTCTTTCTATATAAATGTCTATAAATGAATGAAATGTACAATACGTTCCAGTATGAAAACTGCATGGCTTGAAATGAGAATCTTGGTTGAACATTTGATGATATGGATTTTGATATTGTGTGATGTATTGATGGTTTTCATTTTTTTGTAAAAAGGATGGCTAGGCTTTGGATTTACTAACACAAAAATGTACCCAGCAGCCATTTATGGTAATTTATGAATTTCTTTCTAAATAATATTCTCATATTCTGACTCATGTAAATTCGTAAAATCAATCACACTATGGATCTTTAACTTCATGTGCTGTAATACATAAAATTGTGCACATAAAATGAATACAGAATTGCAAACATGAAGCTTTTTTGTTAATAGTCCTATACAGAGCATACATCTGTAGGAATCTCCCTGATATTGCCTGATATTGATATTTTAGTAATTCTAGAAGATATTAATGCACTTTCCTATAACTATAAGTGGAAGAGCATGGTGCAAACAAAGCCAATGTCATGGGTTCGATTCCCAGGGATTGCACATACAGTATAAATAAAATAATAAAAATAAAACTGATGACATAGTATAGCTGAAATGAGCTGTTGTTATTAATAAAAGTACTATCAAATGTATACAGTACATGCAAATGACAGAAAACATTAGAATCTGATGAATAAATGTGGCTGCTTACCCTCAATGTTCTTGAGCACCATGTTGATCCTGTTGTGACATTCTGAATACAAACCCACAGTGACGGGAGATGAGACCTTTGTGAGAGTTTTTGATAATGCATACGCATATACATTATCAGAGGGGACATCAGTCACTAGAAGAAAAAATGCAACAAAATCTCATACCAATTTTCATCAACTTAATCATTTAAATTTCACTTTAATACTGCATTTAAGGTTTCACAAAATACGATTTTCCCCACAAAAACATAACACTTACTACCACAAGGTATAATTTTAGCTAATTGCTTTCAGGGTGGACCAATGCATTGTTTGTGTTCTATCATGAATGACACAATAAAAGGACATCATAAGCCCAGTCACAATAAATGCAATAAATGCGCAGATGATTTTCTTGAACTTATCTGTAAGGGCAAAGTCCATGATTTACTCAAACAGAAAGAATGATGGACTTGAACTTGATAACAGGTGAAGGCCTATCAGACTGTTGTATAGCTCAACTTTAAGCATTTAGTCATTATTTGGTATACCACTAACATATTCTATAACTATTTATTTTTATTTTTCATTTTTGTTACACCAGAGAGCTGTGCTTTATACTGTAATCGGGCTAGCTTTTGTTAGTGAAGTTTAAGTGTTTTTGTGAATTCTTGAAAGCAAGAATTTTCTTAAGTATTCTTGAATTTGTAATGTATTTTGTGCAATGTTTGTACCCCTTTCGATTGCCATCAGTTCTGTATTTTTCTGTCCTTAGAAAACTTTCTACCACCAGCCTTCCTGAAAGTTAAACCAAAACAGAAAGCAATTGTAATAAAAAAGATTGTTTTGCTGATACATGAATGACAATAAGTCTAATTCCATGCCATCTTTATAAGAAAACAAGAACTGTGAAGCAATACATTTTTTGTGAAATAAGATTGTCAATTTAGTATGCGATTACCAGAAATGGAAAGCACACCAAGTTGTCAAATGCACACCAATCTAAATTCTGACAAGGTATTAGATTTGAATGTACATTAAAAAGACCTCTTTAACAGTTCATGTTGCTCTTTTTGAAATGAAGACACCACGCAGAGCTCTGTTGAATCCCTTACTATGAATAATATGATAATAAGGAAGAGAATGTCTCACCTTTTGTGGGTAGATTTAATGAGCGATCCTTCAGGCACGGTTTACAACGAAATTGCTGATAGACTAATATCCATTCTCTATTTTCAGAGATATTTCATGTAGATGGATAGACAGAGTGGGAAAAAGGTTTCGCATTCAAAAAACTGAGCTGAGAGGGTAAGAGGAAGTGAGAGAGAAAGAGACGCCCGTTTGTGAACATTAACTGATGAGGAATGAACAATGGGCCAGGTCAAGATGAACTTTGAACCAGATCTAAAAGTAAACTTTGTACATTGACTCTCAGTTTTTATACTATGATTTATTATCAATGTAATGTTTATTTAATTACATAAGAGACCATGTACAAGTCAATCTTGGGTTATGTTTTTTGCAGCCCAATATAAACCTATTTAGGGCCCGAAATACACCAAATATATCAAAAACAGCAACATTTACACAAGATCACATACAAAATATTTTTTTCAAATAAATCTGTTATCAGATATTAGTTTGATGAGCATTGTATTTATTATCATTTGTTTATACGTTTACCACTTCAACGCTATTTTTATATTTATGACTCTAAAATGATCACAATTCTTCCGCGCATTGTATTTCCTCCAGCGTGATGCAATAGAGCAACAAAGAATATAATAAAACAGAATAAGGTTTTCCCATGAAGGAGCATTTTTATTTGTTTTTACTTGAAGGAACATCTGTCATAGTTGTCCAAATCTAGGATACAAAGAAAAGAGAAAATATTTAAGCTCAGCAAAAACTAAACGTGATTATGAGTCTACAATAAAAAACAAAGTACGAAAAAAAAGGCAAAACAGATTATACGAGGTTCAGTGACAGCTCCGAGCCACTTTAAAATAAATAACAATAATCACAGGTAATGCATTCACATTTCCACCTCCCATTCGAGTATTTCTAGTTCTGATGTTCTTAACTACATGCATTCTCTAACTCCAAATGTTAGACGTTCAGAGATTATTCGCTTTTTCTAACGCGTTTTACACTCATCTCGTCTGTAACTCAATTTTACAATGCCTCAATCTTATTCACTGTAGCTCTATTCAACACACCAAACTTTACATTGAAAATGCATGATTGACTAGCACTTGGTTAGAAGCCTATAACAGTTTCTTTCAAAGTCACTTTTTTCTATCAGAGGTTGTGGCTATCCTCCCTTTGTAGAGAGAGTGGGAGTCTTTATATCTCTCTAAATAGATTCCTAAATTAGATTCCCTGAGCTAAATTAAGTGTGATAATAGGAACTACATCACCCCCCAAATGTTTCCCTTAGGATTAATTACAATTGCTGGGACTATCTATCCTGTGCGGTTTCTGCTGTGTAAGAAAGGAAATTCCTGAATGAGTCATTCTGTTTTCTCATAAACAGAGAAGTAACAGCCTCCTATGACGCTAGTTTCAGTTCATGCAGAAAGACTATAAGCAGGCTGTATGATCAAAGAAGCTTGGGATGCTGGTTACATAAAAAACCTAATGAATGAAAAATCAAATGAATGAATGATTGAAAAATAGCTACGTGAAGCCAAAATCTGTGCCGCGCTTTTCATCAAACTAGAGGAAAGCTGTTCATATTGGACTTTTTGTTACAAATAGTGAAATACTCTCTTTACACGCTTTAGGTTTTAATCATAGGTTTACCGCCATCTAGATCACTCTGAAATAAGCCCATCCATCATCTAAGACAATCAGATTGCTGTTTCCATCATAGCTTTCCTCAGTAATTGCCGCAATATTACAAAATTAAGGCTTTACGACTCTTTATTCTGCCGTGTTCTGCCTCGTGACTCTCAATTATGGCTGGAAACGAGACGCTATAACTTTAATAAAGTTTTCTTTCTTTTCGTGAATGATGCGTCGCCTGATTTCCATACTTTCAGGGTGGTAGTAACGTTTCAACATTGTTGCGCACCAATGTGGGAAAAATAGAATGTGGGAAAAAAAAATCGATGGATAAATGGATACGGTGGTTTGCATTTCCTCACTGCACTATCCCTCACTGTCAGAAAAAAGTCCAATAATGTACCCAAACTGTCAATGGGATTGTAAAAAGGTGCTAATATGTACCATTTTGGCACAAGTACATATATATATTACATTTAGTACGAATATGCACTCTTTAGGTGCAAATGTGTACTTTTGAAAGGATACTGTCTGCCCCAGTGACAGCTTGGGTACATTTTTGACCATTTTTTACACAGACAATGCAGTGCGTTTGACTTGAACTTTCTTTTTCAGTGTGATGAGTGAACTGTTGAAGTACTCTCTTTACAAAGGGATGAGATCGTGTTGTACTGTGCTGTTGAAAAGTCCACCGAGTGTTATTTTGTAGGCCCCCTTTTGCTTTTAATGACAGCAACTGGCATAGTCCACAAAACCGGATGATTCATGTTATCACAGCATGGTTTGAGAAGGCTCCAAAGAGCATTTTATATGCGTCAATGAAAGAAAGTGACCTTTTGTACAAAGAAATTACCAATGTCACTGCTTCTTTGATTAGTAACCAAGGATTAGTCCAGAATCTTTACTCTTTAAGTTAAACAGCTTTAAATAAATAAATAATACGGAACAAATAGATGAAAACATCTTTGTAATCCCAATAGGTCATTTGGAGACACCAAAAGGCATATTGATTTTGTTTTTGATGCTCTAATTGTGAATACATTTGTACAGTGACAATACTGTTTGGATATCAAACATTCCATGATTCCATGAGATTTCATTAGCAGTCAAGAATAAACATAAATGATCATAAAAAGCAGAAATGTATCATATTTCTTGGCATATTTCTCATCCATTCTCTTCCAGGTTTAAAGGGATAGTTCACCCTAAAATGAAAATTCTGTCATCATTTGCTCACCCTCAAGTTTTTCCAAACCTGTATTCATTTCTTTGTTCGTTTGAACACAAAATAAAATATTTGGAAGAATGTTTGTAACCGAACAGTTCTGGGGCACTACTGACTACCATAATGGTTTTTCCCTACTATGATAGTCAATAGTGCCCCAGTTTGGTTATAAACATTCTTCCAAAAATCTTTCTTTGAGTTCAGCAGAACAACAAACTTTATACAAGTCTGGAACAACTTGAGGGTGAGTAAATGATGACAGAATTTTCAATTTAGGCCGAACGATCCCTTTAAATTTCATGTTAAATATCAGATTTTTAATGTGGACACAGATGACAGTTTTTCGATTTTTTTCAGATATTAACCTACATACAGAAATATATAATTCTTGCATTTTAGAATTGACGTATTGAATTAGTTAGTTAGTTATAGTTTTTCTAAATCTACTGTAGCTGTCAAAATTAAATGTTGAAACGTGTGATTCAACTGTAAAAAAAATTTGTCTTTATGTCATATGCTGCCCCCTGTTGTGAAGAAAGAATTACTGCAGTAGAATGTGAACCTTCAGCTGCTTTATGTCTTTTGAACAATGCTGCCCTCATCTGTATGTACTATACATTAGACTGAGACATTACTGAAAGGGATCGTTCACCCCAAAAAATACAAATTCTTTCACTATTTATTTACCGTTATGTCATTCAAAAACTGTATATGACTCTTTCTTCCGTGGAATATTTTGAGAAATGTTTGAGTGGTTTTGTGTCCACACAATGCAAGTCAATGGGGGTTGTTTGAGTCTCTTCAAAATATCTTCTTTAGTGTCCTGCAGAAGAAAGAACATCGTACAGGTTTGGAATAACTGGAAGGAGAATAAATGATGAGAGTTTTAATTTTGAGGTAAACTGTCCCTTGAACAAAGATGCACTTACATAGCCTTTAAAACAACAAAACATTCTCACCATGATCAAAACGTAAACCAGGTTTAGGTTATAATCCTAAATTTGCTACTGTTTTTCTGTTTTGAACTAAATAAGAACATTTTCCCATTTGGGCATGCAGTGTAAATAAACGTTGATATTATCTTAACATCTGCTTAACTCACTAAAAACCCTGTATAAAATTTGATTTGCATAATTAAAAATCAGGATTTCAACCAACTGTCAATCAGGGAGCAATTTATAATCATGCTCGTGACACTTTGATGAGATTTCTGCTTAATCCAACTAATTTTCAAGATTAATTCAGTGAACAGCGCAGAGGCCGTGCCGAAGCACGTTGACAACTAACATTCAGCCAATGTGGTTTCAAGCAGTTCATAAGCAGTGGGAACTAAATGTGTTGATGGAATTTCGCTCCCTTGAGCCTGAACAGGCAAGTGATGTCCGTTACAATGCTAGCAGGGTTTTTTTGGCAGCAGCTTGATATGTGACTGATAGCATTAGGGGAAAAAAAGTAATTAAAATTTCTTAAGACTAGTAAATGAACAACAGCAAGGGGGCCAGACAATGACATGGGATAAAGTGGTGCACTGGTGCAGATTACATTTAGCAGTGCTAACTCTCTAAATTTCATTTTTACAAAGCAGAAATGTTTTTTAACATCTCAAGTCTTGTTATTGCATTTTATAACATTTGAAATGGAGCTGAATTCATGTACTTAAATCTGATGGAACCCATGCTGTTTTGGTTTTTTGAATATAATGCACTGCTTGGCAGAATGTCATATAATTTAGTATGGAGGCAGCATTGTTTCCTGCAACACCGCCTGGAGAAAAACATACAGCGGGTCAGTTATGTTGTTTACTGGCCACGGCCAGATAAGCATATGACCACTTCAGGGCACAGAGCTTTTGGAACTGGTTCTGCCAGACCTGGTCGGCTGAGGCAAGATATGAATTTTAAAAGTCATCCAGGAGTCATTTACAGGATCTGCCTGAGGTTTCCTAAATAAGATTGTTCCACAAGTTGCCCTCACTGTTTTAGCATATTCCCCTAGGAAGCCCAGTCGAAACAATAAATACAATTTGGTTTAGAAGAACAATTGAGAAAAACGGCAAACCTGTTAGAAATTGCTTAGAGGAAGTTGGAGGCATTTTCATTCTGTGAATTCTCCACATTTAGTCTAAGTTACAGATACATTGAACAGTTTCCAACTTTAGCACTTATGGGCCAGTATACAACAGAGGAATTAAGAAGTTTTCAGACAGAAGTACACTATGTTGATGAACAAAGCTCCACTAATCTTCTTTGATGCACAGCAGTCCTACAACACCACCATGATCTTCCTCCTTTAAAAGATCTTCATGATCTTAAAAAGTCTCTTTCTCAACTGTTTCACTCAGGCTGTGGCAGCCGGGCCTAGTTTCAAATGTAAATTCCATAACTTCATGGCCTTCAGAAGTCTCATACAGAAATACAGTACAAAGATTTGCATCTTGTGACAACATGTAAAAAATTTACTATTAACTGAATTTAGTATATGAACTTACTTCTATGTTAATCATAAACCGATTACTTATTTAATGTGATATAAATAACAACTAAAAATAAACTATAGTATATTCATAGTTTTATTAATTTCGTCAAACCTAGAATACATAATACATTTTATTTTTTTTATTTACATTTGCTTTTTATTTAATTTATATATCATTTATTGATAACCAAATAATTATTTATTACATTGCAAGATTTTAAATCCAAATGTTACAATGAAACAATGCCAATTTTTTTGAAGCGATGAATTCATTAATCATTTTGTGTCGGTTCTTTAGAATCAAACCACAATCCATTATAAAGAACCCATGTGCGGAAATGACTCCAAGTCGAGTCGCAGGTAAAAAATTTTTAGAGACTTCAGTCCGAGTCGGATTAGCAAAACACTCAAAAAAATATTTAGGCCTAATAATTCAAATGTATGTATTTTGATCGCATATAGAATTTCCATGCATTTGGATTACATATTTTTAACCTAAACAGAGTAATAAACTTTGTGATATTTATTTGTATGTCATATATAAATGAAACAAGTAATAATGAGATTTATGTAATTGTATCAATAAATCTGATTTGATTCAATTTCATAAGAAACAGGATAAGGTATTCTTACATAAAAGATATTTAATTAAAATGCATCACATTTAAGTAATTTTATAGAGCATTAAAAAATGAATTTATACATTTGTATTTATTTACTCCTTCCCAATTACAATATTCTACATCAAAATCTAACTACAACACACAAAAAAGAACATCCAGACCACATAATTTCATTAATATTTTAAGACATTTAGCTACTTTATAACAAAACTTAAAGGTTAGCAAAAAGAAACAAGAAAAAAGGGCTAACAAGAAAAAAATATCAGTGTATATAAACTACAAAGCATCGCAATATTCAGTGCTTGGACTTTTGGTGACAGCTTGGTTTTATCCAGTTCCATCAGGATTGTCTAAAATGCTTCAAACGTGTACTTGAGGTCTTTCTGATTGTTAAGATTAAGGGCATAAATGAGTCCAAAAAGCATCCCTCATCCCAGGGTAACACTCAGCAGGTTTCGCAGAATTTATACACATTCAAGTGACCAACAACTGTAGGTTCGTCTCCAGGATCAACACCTTCTGCCTAAATGACGTAGATTCTTACTGTTGTTGTCTGTATAGTACAATCCCAGATTTATCCCTCTTCACTTTCATAGTCCTGGAGGATAAACAAAGAAGAATGAGTTTTGTCCCAATGACAGTCAAAGTGTTATTCAGAAATGTTTAAAGCATGTTGTTTTGCAAACTCTGAAATTTTACTTCATTCATTTACATGTATATTTGTAAAACGATGGAACATTTTTAGAAATTCACAAAACCTCAGAAAGCCTTCACAAACCATCCATTTTGCGTAATCACTCATCACTTTAGAAAAATGCAAATAGCCCGCATGCTTAATTGCACAGGTTTCATAAAATGTACTCAAATTACCTATTAATTACCTATTAAGTAATAACTATTTTATATGAATTAAGCAGATTAGTCAATATTTTTCTACAAAATTCCCAAGTTTTGAGATGATCAAACCATGCTCTTATATAGTACAACATTTTTTTTTCATATTGCTGAAGTCATTGGGGTCCCAAAACTGTTACTATCATACTTCAGAATAAATTTTAGTGGGTTACGTTACTTCTTGACCCACCCATTAATACTGGTCAATGAGTCAATGAGACAAAGGTTTCATTTATGAGCACCAAGTAAACTATAGCTACTAAGTGGCCTAGACAACAATTTCATATACAATGCATTGACATTAGTGTAATACATTATAAACATCACTAATAACACATTTACATATGCTAAAAACAGACATTTAATAAAATCTAACTTGCCTTCCAATCAGGTCACGATCCAAGCCACTCCAATGCAAGATGGCGAGAAGAATGTTAACTTTTTTGCCAGTGAACTATCATAGACTTGAAATGTGCAGTACCGCTACCTACCACCTGGAGCGTGGATTGGCTTTATTTCCGCTTAAATTTAATGCAACAAACTCATACAATTTATTGGATCTGCCTTGTTGTGCAGCTAGTATTATTTAAACCATAAACATACTATTTATTTGAATAAATATAATAGTTTTCACAATTAACAGATTTATATTGATTCTAAGCAATCTGACTACATACATTTTGAAAAAATGATTATTTAAATAAAATCAAAAGGATACAAATACTTAATTTCAAACTCTGCCATGATTCATTTTTTTTAGCTTCACAAACCATCCCTCAATTGGCCTAGTTGATCTATCCCTTCACCATTACACAGATTCTGTGGATTAAGTAAACAATGTTTGATAGCAACAGATTTCTCTGCCTAAATCATGCAATAAATCTGACATATGCAACCAGTTAACAGATCAAATATTCACATATGCCTGGCTGTGATCTCCCAGATGAAGGTTAGTTTTAAAGTTACCAACAGTTGAATGTTTTACAGTTTGCAAATGACTTGTAATTGTACCCTTATTTAGTTACTTTGTGTTTCGTACAAAGGGCCTTCTGCGCATCAGCAACACTGATTCAATGACAAACAAGTCATTCATAAGACAACCGATGGCACCTGTATTCATACAACTAGTTTCTATTAATTAACCATTTGATTGTTAATCATAGATAATAATAAACATAATAATATATTATGTGACAGGCAGTCGTTCATCCAATGGTGTGCAAAAGTTTGTGATTGTGTGTGTGTGTGTAGCCTGTGGACTACATTGCAGAGTCTCTTTAGCTATCTAGCTGATGCCTTACCGTATACTAGTATTTAGCCTATGGCTACTAACACGAAGACCAAAACTTAACAAAAACTAATAAAAATTGAAGCAATTTATGCAATAGACAGATGGAAATCTTGCAACCTGCACGTTTCTTACCTTGACCACCTTCTTCCAATTTTCTGTTCCGCTCTCAGTCTCAACAACAAGTCCGGGCAAACTACCGAGTAGGAACCAATCAGAGGCCGCATTTTTATGATGTCATCACGTAGACATGAAACTACAAAAATACAAACACTGAAGTATTTCGATACAAAATATGAAGCCATTTTCATCAACCCAATCAAATACAAATGACAAAATACTATTTTGTATTTTAAATACGTATTTTTAAATACATGTATCATAAATACTGCCCAGCCCTGGTTATACATCAATATGAACTATATTATTAAATTAACTATATGAATATTGACTATACTGTCTGAAATAGGTCTACATTTACAAAAAATATAATGCTTAATTACTACATTTATGCGTGTTTGAATATGATCTAAAGATGTGACGATGTGCAGGGGGAGGAGAATTTATACGCGCAGGATTAGTCGATTAAACACTTCCGCAAAGGAAACACCTGCGTATCCTCGCTCATGCAGGGCCGGACTTACCCATTAGGCAAAGGTAGGCAATCGCCTGGGGCCCGCTACCAGGGGCCCCAAAAGAAAGGGGTGGACTTAACCAATAAGCCATGTCAGCAGCCACATAGAGCCCCAAGTAATCATCAAAATAGTCGGGAAATCCCTGTTAATGTTTTACGTTATTACATCTGTACGAAGGCACTCTCCCCACCCCATTATAGATTAGAGTGGACCATTCCATTAGCACCTTATGCGCGAGACGAGTTCGACACCAGCTGGAGAAAGTTAACGCAGCGGCGGAATTAATAGAACTGCCCACAGGGAGAGTGTCATTGTGTGGTACATTAGCTGCAAAACGAAGTTAAAGTCGCAGGAAAATAAAACAACAAAGAAACGCAGCTACATCAGCAGAGAGGAAAAAGGACGATTTAAAAAAGATTGTTGCCAAAGTCTCTGCTTTTTCCCCACACAAACTCCACCTCTCTCTCCCGCCAGACACAACCTCCCGGCGACGAGCAATGATAATGTGCCCGTGAGTATTTCTCCACGAACACCGACAACACGGTTATAATGACTGACGACCAAAACATCTGTCAAATAAAGAGCGCTGTGCGCTTGGCAGGAGAGGGCCAGTTCAAAGGTAGAAAGGTTGTTTGATTCCGCTGCGCAGACCGATGGGCGCATAAAGACATTATATAATAACGTCAGTACAGCGCTAACGATTCGTGCTGTACGCACTAGTTCAGAAATTTGGTCACATTAAAATGCATGAAAAACCACACACACACAAAAAAAAAAAAAAACACGGAGAGAGGGCACACTTTGTATAGTAATCCCAGATCAGAGTTTTGCCTGCATAAAGAAATCGGAGGCGGCCGTCGAGAGAGGCGCTATTTCGTTACCAGCACAGTGAGACGCTGAAGAGTTCAGTAAAAGAGCTGTATTAGCTGTGTTTCACGGCTGTTCATGTGTTTTACGTTCAATTGACATTTTCTTGAATTTCTTGAAAAGGTTTCCTAAATTAACTTGCTGTAGGCTACATAATTATAGTGTTTTAGCTGTGAGGTCCGTGTAACGCTTTGCAGTTCTTTTTTCAATTTTTACCATCAAAATTAATCAAATGAAAATTGGTTTCAAACTTTCATTTTCAATTTTCATGGGCACTTCACAAATGGATAATTGTCTCTCAGTTTCATTTTCAATTATACGTGTTTGGGTAATTGCTTCAGAATTTCAGATTTTCGAACAAACACAAAAAATACTTGTTTTTCTAAGTTTACATTTATGTGCTTGCGCTTGCAGCTGGACCGTACCATTATCGCCGGTGGTAGGGGTTTACAGTGCGTACTACTGTCTATATCAGATCACCGTTACCTTTGCACGTTAACCACATTGTCTGGACAATGAGTGAGTAGAGTGCGCTTGATTCAAATGAAAGTGTGATCCGTCGGTTGGTAGAATGTCCATCTAGAAAACATGTCGCTTTCACGGTTAATGTGTAGCCTAATTATTATGAGATGTCATATTATCCCTTTATAACAAGAAAATATATCATTTAAATGCTATATTACCCCAGCGACGTCATTTCCACTGGGGACAGGGGGGACATGTCCCCCTCACTTTTCAAAATCACTTTCAAATGTGTTTGTAATGATTTTTTTTAACCACACGCCGTCATCGCCACGGAGATGTAGCCTAGGAACGAGCAGGACACAGAGAGTCTGCCTGTGTCGATGCGCGCGTCGCGTGCACACTAAAAAAAATCACTGAAAGATTGTTTTCAGTCACGTGGTTTTGATATGAATTGAATAGAAACTTGTTTTTACATGGTAGTTGTTTCGGTAGGCTATGTTAAGCTGTTTCCTTATAATGGACTTCTGTGGGGAAGAAACGCGCAACGCGTGATTTATTACTTTTTTTGTTTAATAAGGACTCGTTCTTTTAACAGCAGTTAGTGTTTATGACAAGGCTTGACATGACAACTGTACGTTAAACCTCGTTAAGCATTTTAGAAAGTCATCCTCGTCTCCTTCCGACCGCAGATTCAGGTTTACAAGCCCAGTTTTCCTCCGTTTCTCAGTCAATACTCGCATTTCCCCCTTCATGAACATCCACTTTTGCTACACAATAAAAACACATTTTGGTTTAATCAATTTAAACAATCAAAAACAACGCAAAATATAGGTATTTTGAATTTGTGATAGGATTCAAATCAAAAACATTTCCCCACATTTTGTGTCCCCCCCCAGTTCTCAAACCAAAGTTACACTTGTATTATCCCGTCAAAACGAGAAAATATATTGTTTTAAGGACAAATGATCTCGTTATTATGACATAATTGAGTGGAAAAATAAAATGTATGTGGCAGCAATATGCCACCGTACGTAATATCTCGGGCTGCGACTGATACAAGTTATCCATCACTTCTACTTTTTGTGCGTGCACTCACTGCACTTGCTGCCCGGCCGTTCCCAATGACATAAAGATCCGCAGCATTTCCATCTACTGACTAAAACCAAAACGGCAACCGATGTCGAATAGATTAATGATTACAGACCAGACAGTAGTGTTAGTAAAAATATATTTAATACATGTGTAATACATAAGGGAGATAAATATGATTAGATAAACCGTAGGCCTTTCATAACGCGACAGCGGTGTGGGTCCGTGGGCGGCTGTAGACTACACCCCTACCACCGGCGATAATGGTACGATCCAGCTGCAAGCGCAAGCACATAAATGTAAAATTAGAAAAACAAATATTTTTGTGTTTGTTCGAAAATCTGAAATTCTGAAGCAATTACCCAAACACGTATAATTGAAAATGAAACTGACAGACAATTATCCATTTGTGAAGAAACCATGAAAATTGAAAATGAAAGTTTGAAACCAATTTTCATTTGATTAATTTTGATGGTGAAAATTGAAAAAAGAACTGCAAAGCGTTACACGGACCGTGTGAAGTTGGCTAGTTGAATCAGCGTTATTCTGTAAACAGCGAGTTCGCCAGTATGAACGCACATTGCGATCAGAACGACTCGCAAACAAATGACTCCTTTGAACCAATTCGTTTACACAGAATGTAATCAATAGAATGAGATCAGTGAATCGTTCAAAGCTCAGTGAACTACAAGAGAACGTAGGGTGTGAATGAGCTTTGCTCGTTTAGTTAGACTGATTACTTATGGGCTAAAAAGTCGTATAAAAAAGGCTTATATTAAAATTTTCAACTTTTCTGTTTGATTGATAAATTTAATGCTTTATATAACGTATTAGTTGTCATTTCATAAAAAAAGTTCAACTCTTTATTTAAAAAAAAAATTAAGCTCTTTCCTGTGTGATGACCTCAAGTCTGTCCCAAAATGCGCTCCTATGTACCCTTGTGGACTAGTGCCCTATAGGTCTTCATTTCCTGAGGGCACCAAGTGTGGACTTGGAGGAGGTCCACAAGACCAGAGTGCGCCATTTGGGACTGGGCCCAAATACCCCCACTTGCAGTGAATTTAAAATTATATTATATGTGTGTCCCATCGGGTTAGAAATACTACATGCTCACTTGGGATCTTCACGCCCACTAGAACACTTGGGCCAAAAACAGGAAATACGTCATGAAAGTAGTCAAGTGGTCAAGTGCAAAGACCGCAAGTGGGGGTATTTGGACACAGCCAAAGCCTCCTCTCTCCTGATCCTCGCCTCCTCCCGGTGCAATTAGAGAATTAAGACGTTCTTAAAGATGGCTGAGCTCGATCGGTTTCCGGGTCATAGGACAGAGGACGGAGGAGCGAGGAAACGAGGAGGCATATTGAGAAGCATCCTTAAACTTTACAGACACACAGTTTTAGATGCAAATGTGAATCGCCCCACGGCCAGCCATCTTTGAATTCTGGGTGAATTCCTCTGCTTGAAGTTGAAGCGAATTAAACATCAGACTACTTCGCGGCTGTCCAGAGCATACTTGTTTGAAACTGGTACAAAAAGTTAGAATGTGGAAGTTTGTAGTAGTCTGTGATGGGTCAGTGACTGCCTGGATATCAAATAATTTCATAGGCTTACATGAAATAAGGTCACATTTTAGGTGTCATACTTCGTAAATATTATGCATTATTAGTGATATAGCCCATATTACCCATAATATATTAATACTGAATATTTATTATTATTAATATTATCAAATGCATTATTTGAGTAGACTAGTTTATGTACATTCTGTGGTTATTTTCAACTTTATAACTAGTGGTGGAAACTATGCTGTGCAGATGATTAAACTTGTTATATTGTTGAATACACAGAAAGTATAATTTGCATTAAGATGATCAGATTCTCATCTCTTATCCTCAATTAATGTGCTATAATAGATTACTGTATATACTGCAAGCATGCGTAAGTTCGTATAAATAGCGTAGGCCTATACATTTGTTTTTGTTTCATATTGACACACTTCAAGTTCACTTTATAACATTTTTACAACCTATTGTTGTCCAGAGGTCTGTTGGTGTAGATTGAGCTTCTGAGTTTCATGTTGCAATGTGGATTTGGACCAAAATAAGATGGAAGTTGCTGTAAATGCTATAGTAATGATCATTACTTCAGAAATATAGCATCAGAAATATTGTGACAGTAATACAGCAGGACAGCAAAGCACAGATATGACTTTACAAAATAAACTGTACTACTAGTAATGCTCCTGTAGTGACATATTTGGCCTTTAGGTGGAAGTACAACACAGCGGTTCAGTTCTGATTGGGCTGAGATTCAGATTTTTGTTGTGTAGGTCTTTAAAACGGACCAAGATTCACACATCTTAGTTTCAATTTCATGTGAACTGTGTTGTATCTGATGGAATGTTACAATGAAATAACATCCGATTCTATTTTGTTCTCATTGGCTGAATGAGTAGAATCAAAAGCCTAATCGGATTTGTTCATTCAGGCATTTCAGAGGCCCATGAGCTGCGATTTCCCTCAATAAAACCAGCATTCGAATAAGAAGACTGTACCCGCCCTATTTTAACCTAGATTTCAAAGCTGTCGTCATTGGTTCCTTCTGGTGTTGTGTGGTTTTAGGAAGAGAATGCTTTTAAATCTCTTTCTCCCGTTTCTCCAATCTCGATTTTTCTCACTCGGCTGAAAGAATTTAATCCACTGCGGAGATATGGACCTGCACCTCCCACGAAGGCCTTGTATGATTACCCTGTCTGTCTTGCACATCGGGGGGATGTTTGCTAATCACAGGCCGACGTTTATGTGCGTGCGCGCGCACCCGCTGAACTTCTCCCGCCCAGATTTTATCCACCCTCCACTCGCCTGTCTGAAGCATGAACATATTTCAGCTCAATTCAAGCTCTGTGGCTGAACGTTAAGGTGTGAGGCGATTATTAAACACCAGAACAATCTCCACAGCTCGGAAAAAGATGGATTAAGGAACAGGTGAATCCCGTTTTTTCATCCACCCCATCCTCCGCTTCCTCATTACGGACTGCGGCACCTACTTGAAAGTCCATGAGCATCTCTCTGCGCTCCTGCGCAACTTGGAATACCTTTATTAAATCAGAAAGAGGAGAAATCTAATTTAGACTTGATATCATGAACAGGAATGTCTCTCGTCTGCCATATTGCCTAGAACTGAGAACATTTTTCCAAGGTTTTTTCAGAAACTGGCATTTCTTGTAGGTCACTTTTAAAGAAATCAATCTTCCACTACAGCAAGCTTGTTCTCAGTGAATTGAAAATGGTTGCTTCCTCTAGTTTGTTGGTTTGTGATGACTGCCGAGCTGTGTTTACTTACCTTGGTAAAAGTGTAATATTTTACACTTTCATTTTTTGTCCCATGAGTCCACTTATAATGTATGAATTTCCTGGCATCCCTCTTTCCTTCTGATTTCATTCCTCTAGATATGAAATGAAACGTTTTTTTTGCTATTGCAGCGTTAATTGCGATGTTTCATTTAGTAGCTAAAACATTCTCCTTTTTAAGTTCAATGTGCAGAGACAACTAAGCTAACCTTTTGTCGGATGATTCAAAGATTCCAGATCTTTGTTTTTTTGCAGTTTGTTTGGTGGCACAGCTATTACCCATATGTTGTCACAGTACCATAAATATCTTGCGATACTATACCAGCTGAGTGTCTAGGACTTTTACTGTTGTAAATACTAAACTACACTAGAACATGTTTTTCACGGGGAAACTTTCAAACGTTCGACAAATTTAATTTATATATAGCAATGTTTTTAAAGGGAAATATTAGGCTTACTTTAAATGTGAAACTAAAACGGCCATTTTGACGGCAATTTTTTATGTCAGTGAATCATTCAACCAATTTGTTTTATTTGCTGCAATTTGCAGATTTATTGAAGAACCAAGCGAGTGTCTTGATGAATGACTCAAGTCAACTCAAGTCTTGCCAAGTAAACACAAACGGTCACACTACTCACGTTTATGACATCAAATTGTTTTTTGCTGCTTCATTTTTACATATGGTCTGGGTTGACTGCAAACTTCTGTTAGGGTATACAGCTAACCTTTTTGTTTCAGAGAGAATAAAACATTTCTCATTGATATTGGTGGGAGACTTCTGTAAGTGCAAATGTATATGTGGATACAGAGGACACAGTAGTGTGTGTTCTTTTATTCTTTGTGCAAATGTCAGTGTAGTAATTGGTAACAGGAGTCAGATATACCCTTTCAAAAATGTGTTAGGCTACTAGTTTTAACCTTATTGTTACTAGAATGAACAGAACACCAATGCATAATCAATTACAAATCTAAATAATCAGATTAGGACAGCATCCATGATACAGTTACATTTAACTAGAATGATTAGGCTACATGGTGTGATTTTTGCATTGCAATTGTATTGATGTATACAGTATTAGGAATGGGGTGCAGTTTTTTTTGCTGGCATCAATGTCTGGAATTTGTATTGTATGGCATCATAAACACATAAAACTTCTTTGTGTTATTTTGTTATCGTTTTTAACTTTATCGCCCTGTTGCAAAAAGCAAAGCTTCCAAGTTCAGCTAACTCTGGCACAGCCTTAGTGTGCATGGTCCCTTTTAAATGAATGACATTTTACATCCGTTACCACTAGGGCTCATGTTTGCCTCCTCTTCGGACACTGAGATTTGATCCTGTAATGCTCCTATAATTTCCCCATCTTCAGCATTGTTTTCATTTGTTGAGCAATTTGGCTCATATGTGAAATTTGTTTCCACAACAGTTACATAATGTGGAGTTTGCAAGCCTTTATGAAGTGCTGCGGTGTTACAGAAGGAAATAAATGATATTGGATGACTCGTAATTCTGGAATTTAAAACCTCCTCTATCGGTAAAGACAGAAAAAGAGAGATTCTTCAAGCATTGTCATAGGCAGGCTTCATTTGTATAATTCCCTCATGTTCTGTGATATTCTTGCCCGGAGTGTTGCCTGAAATTCAACTGTTGTAGAGAGAATAAGGCAGGCGAAAAGTGGGAGATCAGAGGAGATTGTGTTAAATTGTGAGTACTCAATCAATAAGTTGTTAAGGGGAGATCAGACGTGGCTGAGAATGCTCATTGTGTTCTGACATCCAACACAGAATCTGCATGTTTGTGCATGGAATCAGATTCAGTTCAGGCTTGAAGGACAGTGCTATATTTCGATTTGTGGACTATATCGTACTTTTGGCCCATTGCTGCAGCATATACTGTAGTATTTATTTCATGCACAGTATTCATTTTTATAGAATACACCAATAGCAAAAAACGTGTTGATCCAAAAGGGTTTACATTAAAAAAAAATGAAAATTATATCATCATTTATTTACTCTCATGTTATTAACAACCTGTAACTGTTTATGACTTTTTCTTCCGTGCACAAAAATAAAGATATTTTGAGAAATGTTTCAGTGGTTTTGTGTTCATACATTGGAAGTCAATGGGGCTAATGTTGTTAGGATACGAACATTCCTCGGAATATCTTCTTTTGTGTTCTGCAGAAGACAGAAACTCAGGATAAATAAATTATTAAGGAGTGTTGGGGTGAACTTTCTCTTTGATAACAATGCAAATCACTCAACCTAAAATTATCACTGTGATGGATGAACAGGAAGAAATATCAGGTGCAGTTCTTTTTTCACTCATTTGATTGAACTGCCAAATGTTAGGACTTCCTACACACCTCATCTTTATTTCCCTCTGGTTTTAGGGTTGAATTTGCAGTTACACTCTTAAAAATAAAGGCGCTTAAAGGTTCTTCGGAGCGATTCTATAGAAGAACCATATAGAAGAACCATTTTTAGTTCCACAAAGAACTATTCACTATTCAGTCAAGGGTTGTTTAAAGAACCATCTCTTTCTTACCTTCACTGTAAAAAAAATCCCATAAAAAAACAGATGAAGTACTGGAAGAAAATTACCAGTACATTTTCCTTTATTTTACGGACATTTCCGTTAATGCTAAAATGCAATTTAATGCAGTGTAAAATGTAAAATACAGGTAAAACAACTGTAAAAATGAATACGGAAAATTCCTTCGTAAAAATAGAGCACAACATACTGTATTAATATGGATTTATTTTAGAGTGTTGTTCTGATCTGAAGAAGCTTTTTTTTCGCCACAGAGAAAAAAAAATTCTTCAGATGTTAAAGTCCCCGTGAACCGGAAGTTGCGATAATTTTTACTTTTGTATTTTGACGCATTTCCTAGTGAAATGGAATTTGTAACGGGAGTGGCTTTTGTCTTTCTCTTCGATTTGAATGGATGTATAATAACAGCCGTTGCATTTTGAAATGGAACTGGCAGCAGACTGACCGTTGAAGGGGAGGAGTCAACAGATGCTCCGCCCAAGCCGTCTAACATACGTCATTTGAGATAGATATTCATTACAGGAAGGAAGTGCATTTTCTAAAAAAATTTTTTTAAATGTATCTAAAGATTATGAGGGCACACGCATTTTAAAAAGAGAATAACCCACATTGATAAAATTTTAACAATAAACGCTGCAATATTTCATGAAAAAAAAGAAATAAAAATTTTAATTTCACTGGGACTTTAAAGGTTCTTTATGGAACCATTTAGACAAAAAAGGTTCTTATATGACATCATTACGTACATTTTTTTTATTCATAATTGCAATGTTTTCCACAAGCACGAGATAAAGAAACTGAATGAATGGACCAAACAAACTGCTTCATTCTTTCTTATATTGATAATTTCATGTTAATACTGGAATTACATTTATGATCATATTGTTCTGGTGCTCTGCTCAAATGTACTTCAGGTGTCAACACTTAACTTGATGGCTGTGATTCTGCCATTTTGAGTAGCAATTTACCACCAGGACTGTAAATTTCTGAATAAAACTATGTCTGAACAACAACCCCTGCTGAACATCTCTTAACTTTTCTGGCCAAAACGGTCTCATTTTTGCTTGTTTCTTTTGTTTATGTGCCAAAGGTGTTTAGTGTTTTGCCAAAGAGTGTAAATGCCAAGGGAGGGGTTCAAAAGTTGAGGGATTCATCATGTCAGCATAAGGGAAGTTGTTTGAGAGGCATAGTAGGTTATTTCATATTAAAAATGTATATTTATAGAGAAATAATTTTCCTAAACCATTAAAACACTATAAGTTTCAGTTCGTAACTATTGAGTCTAATTGTATATTCTCACAACATCAGAAAACAGCAGTAAAACCTTATTATAGTTAACCAGGCCATTAGAGCTCTCTGTCCAGCGAAGCTGATGTATCTGTGTCCCAAACTCACAAAGGTCAAGGAGCTTTGCAAAACAACTAGGACTCATAAGTTCATTTAAATGTGTGTATTGTACCATTAGCTTTGGCTCGAAGTGTTTTAGCTCCTAGTTCTTTTGGAAAAGCATGTGTTAAAGAGAGAAATGGCTAAACAAGTTATAAACATCATCTGTCATCTAAATCCAGATCATCACCAAATGCAGCTGAGGCTGTACTCAAGTTTATGCTACGTCTCATCAGCTTTGTGCTAGCTCGAACATAGTTGTGTTATCTGTGAAATAACCCTCTTTCTCTCGTAATCGCACCCAACGCCTCATAAAAACAAAACTTAATTAAACAGAGAAGTAAAACCCTGTTACATCCCAATTGTTTACAGAGAAAACAAGTAATCCAAACTATTCTAATTATTTAGTCACCCTCGCCCAATCTGAAAAGTTTTTATTGTGTATGCAAAGGAAGTTTTCTTTTCAGCTCTTTCTCGTACAGCAATAGTTCATACTGTAGTAAAGTCTTTCAAGATCCAAAAATGACTTGTGTCCTATGTTCTGTGGTTTTTGAAGCAGTATGACAGCTCTCAAATCAAACATGGCGCTCTTAGATGTTTCACATCAGCTTCAATGTCAGTGCTTTTGAAGACATTTGTTTTGAGAGCTGCGGCGGAGAGGAAAGTTGTCAGTGAATAAATTGTAATCTCTTTCCTACACAAACATATCAAATTATTATAAGGTCCAGTGCATGACATTTAGTGGCATCGAGCTTGAGGTTGCGAATTGCAACCAACGCCTCACCCCGCCCCTCCATTTCTAAGAACTATGGTGGCTGACACAGGACTAAGACATCGTCACGTTTTTGCTTCTTGCCGAAGGCGATAACGTGTATTTGAAATGCGCTCTGTAGAGCAGTTTGTCCGCTTAGGGCTACAGTAGAAACAACATGGTGAATTCCATGTAAGGAGAACCAGCGATGTATGTACTGTAGATAGATATAGCTCATTCTAAGATAATAAAAACATAACGCTTCATTATGTAAGGTCTTTATATACCTCTGAAGAAATAGTTATGTACTGTATATCATATTGCATTTCTGTCAATAGATCCTCCAAAAAATTACACACAGGACCTTTGAAGAAAAAGTCAAAAATGAAAATTTGTTGATCTAAACCTGTAATTTTCCTTTCATGGAACACAAAAGGAGAATACTTCAACAATCCTTTTTTTATACAATAACTCCATAAAGTATAACGAAGTACCATTAAAAAGCCCACGTGTCTCGTGCTTTAAATTCCAAGTGTTAAAGGTAAACGAGCAGGACAGCTAATACGCGAACACAGAATTCTCTCTGAATGTAATAAAGAGAAGAAAAACCCAGTCCGCATTGCCTGCCCTCCCCTGCAGGTCTCAACCTACCATCCGCCTGCTGTGACACACTGAACCCACCCTAAGGAGAGACAGACAGCTAGGTTCTGAGCAGAGATCTAGCCACAGAGCCGGCGGTGATTAGAGTAATGTGGGTTTTTCTGAACCCATCGCCAGCCGTGGCAGGTTGGGGAGCAGAACACGCAGATAAGAGCCAGCGGTGAAGGGTTTTAATTAAATAATGGGATATTATACGACTGGATTATCCCAGTCTTATGTGCAGGAATGCGGAACAGCAGGGTGGCTGGACAATGGAAGTGCCGAGACTGGACATGAGCCGAGAGAGAGAGAGAAAGAGGGCGGAGGGCTAAAATCCAGCGGTTGTGTATTAGCAGATGTGGGTTAACAGATAGCTAAAGGGAAATCACACACACACTGAAACAGAGCTGGTGCTGCACAACTCTAATGAGGCTGAACAGAAGATCTAGACTTGAGGTTAAATCAATGATGTGTGTGTCTGAGCTACTGTCTGACACTAAATGCCAGTTACTGTTCACACACACACACAGCACACAGGTGAAATAATTAGCCTCCTCGCTCCATGTGTTATGAAATAAATGGCTTCATTACGCAAGCATTCGGAAAGGTCTTTCTTTTCATTGGACCCCCTACGGCCCCCCACCCTGTTGTTGTCAACCGGAGTCTGGCCCTCAACAGGGTTTGGGGTAAATGGGGTGAAGTGAGACCAAGTTTACTTTGCAATTACATTTTTTTTTACATGCTTTCTTACTGTAGATGCTTATAATAAGGTGCACAAGTCACGTTAATGCAACCAGGACCACGGCAGGTAGCTGAGAATACATAATGCTTTAATGTCAAGAAGACTCTGTAGCCTTGTGTAAGTGTGTCCTACATTGTGTAGTGTCTAATCACGTTGCCAATAAATTAATACAAAGCTACTGTACAAGTGCTGACTGTGTGAAACAAATAAGTTCAGGAGAAGGAACTTAAAGGAGCAAATGCTGTTTTAGATGTAGCTTGCATAAAGCTATCAAAAGGCTTATACAGGAGATTTTATTGACATTATTTTTTTCAGGACAGAACAGGCTTACATTTTATTCCTGTTCCTGCAAGTTCGTCCCAAGCTATATTGTTTTCTTTTCATTTATTGTTTGATATTGTTTTTATAATGCCATTTTTCTATACATAAAAAATGTACAGAGCAATAGACAACTAGAGAAAAAATGATTTAGGTGAATTTTCTGCAGTAAAGAACTTTTTAAAACTTTTTTTTTGTTGGAAAAACAGTGAAAGTAAATGTAAGCAGTTCATGTTTACATTGTTTTTCAATAAAAAACTTCTTTCATTATTCAACAGCAACGGTAATATAAAGCTAAAAGAAACTGCAGCTGATGTTTTTTTCTAGCATTTTTCCAATACAAACCTTCAACATAATGTATTTAGCTTATTCTGCAAGGCTTTTACAGTATGTAAATTAATATGACAGCTGATAATTCTGTTTAGGGGTTTGATGGGGGAACCGTTACAGAAGTTACAGACAGAAGTTTATGACAACTGATGATGTCGATACACCAGTTCAGAGGATCTTACATGTGGAATGATTTTGAAGTGTTTTACTGTCATATGGACAAGTAATGAAAAATTACTTGAATGGTTCATCATGGACTCGATACAATATACATTTGCTGCTATATATACACAGATGATACAAAAGAATGAAACTGCACAATAGAAATATACAAAATGGATCAACGTTCAAGCCTATGGTGAGCGTGCCACCATATAGTGCCAGTGCGCTGCACGGCAACCCAAGTTTGATTCTCATCTTGAGAGTCCTTTTGCTGATCTCTATCTCCACCCAACACTTTTCTGTCAGCTCTCTACTGTCTTATGATCCCAATAAAGGCATAAAATAAAAATAAATACACAATACTGAGCAATACATTAAAGCTGGAAAATAAAGTGAACGGTTGTAGAGGTGATATTGTTGATGATATTGTTATTAATGTTGACATTATGAAGTGTCTAGTGTTGTTGTTATTGCATTGTGATGTGTGTTAAACAGTCTACTGGGGTAAAACTGTTTCTAAGTCTTGCGTTGCATGTTCTTATAGATCTGAGGCATTTACCAGAGAGCAGAACTGAGAAAAGTGCATGCGCAGGGTGGCTGTGGTCCTTCATGATGCTTTTGGTGTGGATGTCCTCAATAATTTTTTTCAAGAGCTTTTCTTTCATTTCGTCTTTATTACATAAAACCCCATTTGAAGGGGTAGTCTGAAATAAGGTCTATTGCAGAGATGGTTCCATTTCTGTTCTATAGACAACAAGTGTCTCCCGTGTAGTCCTCTGGATGCTGTAGTCTCATCTTAGGCCTGGTCTGTGTGAGCTGAATTCTGGGAATCCAGAGCTATTGCTGCTCACAGCGTGATTGATTATCCATAAAACACGCTTGGCACTGCTGAGTTATGGTTGTAGAACAGCCAATAAATTGTTTTAGATGGCTTATTACAACAACGTTACTGGACTGGCATATTCAATTATTGTGGACGTGTAAATCAGAGGGCTTTTTTAAGACGAGCTCATTAAATTGGTGATAATTGTGTTTCTCGCTCTCTCTAAAACATTACCACTGCTTTTAGCGTGTTTTTAAGGTTTTTAAAATATTGTCATCTATCAGATATGATTATGCTCATTATCTAGTTTAGATAAACACTACCACAAAGTTTTTTTTATATCTACTTTATATACAGTATATTGCCTGTTTGTAGATAATTTATAAACTATAAACTTATATTTCTTAAACTATTTCTCAAACATGCTGTGTTGAGGATACCACAAAGTTGAGATGGCACATTTAGTAACTAACTGTGATTTAAATATTTAACCACAGCTAATGGATAGACCAAAGTTTTTGTTAACAGGACAGAAGTGTCCTTCAAAAAAAAGTCATTTAAAAGTCTTCACATTTTGATAGTGTACGTCAGGGGTTTATCTCTCTCCAAAGTTCTGTCCCCTACAATCCAGTTGAAAAGACGCAGCAATCGCATGTTTGTTTTTGCGTGTGTACATGTGTGCCTTTGACCCTCCTTCACCCGCTCTGTCCCATGATGCTTCCACTAGGAAACGGGGTCTTCACCTCCAAAAACCGAACAACAGCCCGGGTCTCCCGGGATACTCGTGCAGCTCCGCAAAAAGACACGTCGGGTTTGAAAAATAGAGACTGCGTAGAGGAGAAAAGGGACAGGTGGACCCTTTTCAGAAAAATAGCTGGAGAAAGTGAGATAAAAACATTTTCACATGAGACAATAGAAGTGAAAAGAAAGAGATGGAAAGAAAGCAACAGAGGAGATTGCGTGGGATGTTTTGGAGGACAGGAGGAGGAGAGAAGGTAAAATATGGAAATAGAAGAGGTTACATGTCTGGAAAGGAAGGATGTTGAAGAGATAGGAATAATGAAGAAGACACAAAGATGTTAAAGAAGTGAGTCATGTGTATGTGTACTGTGTTTATGCATTCAAGGATGAAATGGGTGGCTATGAATCAGTCCCTGTACCCGAGAGCTTCACCGCTGAACTACCTGCATGCTGGATCATAATTCTCTGCATTGTGCAATGCGCATGGAAGCCAGCATCAAACTGAGTAAATCAAATTCGTAAATTAAGATGATGCAAAATCTAGAAATCCAGGAAACGTTCACCTGTGACCATGTAATAAACCCAGCACACTGCACATTCTGTATATTTCCACTGGGATTCAAACCTCATTATTAAAATATTACGAATAATATTTGTGCAGAAAATGCTGTTGTTCTTGCAATGACCTGTTAAAGTGCTAGTTCACCTCAAAATAAACCTTTTGAAAGTCTTTCAAAACCTGTGTGACTTTCTTCTGTGGAACACAAAAGAAGATATTTTGAGAAAGGGTGGCCATACAATGGAAGTCAATGTGGGCTAATGTTGTTGGGTTACCATCATTCTTTAAAATATCTTGTTTTGTGTTCGGCAGAAGTCATACAGGTTTGGAATGACATAAGGGTGAGTAAAAGATGAAAGAATTTTCCTTTTTGGGTGAACTATCCATTTGCTTCCCCCTGGATTTCACTTGTAGGTTTAATACATCACAGACCTCCGATACTGTAAAAAATCCTGAACAAATGAAAACAGAGGGACAACAGTTGGACAGAGAGAAAATGAAATTGACAGCAATAGATGAAACGGCATTTGAAAACGGTCACCTCATCGAATGAGTAAACTTTATAAAAACATCACAAACATACACACGCGCTCAGATAGCTCCACAATGACTGCAAATCTGCAGGGATTTAAAGTCATTTGTACGGTCTTCAACTCAAGGCCGAACAAAAAGGTCGAGGGATGAACTGGCGCGCCGTTGCCTGACAGCACGCGGTGCGCTTCATTGCAGAACACGGGAAGTCTGAACGCATGTGACAGCCGCGCAGAGGGCCGCACGTTTGATCGTACGCCCGCCTGGGCACACATCACTCTGTGTGAGCTGCAGAAGATCCCCCGTGGCTTGAATTTCTCTGAGCTTACCCCGTTCTGGGTGGCAGAGAGATGATAACTAAAGGAAAGAAAGAGAGAGAGAGAGAGGGGGAACGAGAGATCAGTGTCTTTTGCACACATGTTAAGCGCGGTCTGATATGAGGATGTGTCAAACTGTGGCAGCATTAGCCTTTTTATTTCTATGTGTGTGTGGGAGAGCATGTTACAATGAAACAGTTTAGCCGTGCCAAATAAAATCCTCCGCTCTTATAGTTAAAAAGGAGAAAGAGAAAACCCGCAATACAGCCTTAAAGAATGTTTTGTGATCTTGTTTGGAAAAGAATGTGCATTTGAAATGGATGAATTTCTTGTAAACATTACAAAATTAGGCTGTCTGGAGTATTTGATCTGATTTAAAGTATGAATGTGGATGGGAGTCTGTGGGAACAGAGTGCAGTGAAACTCTTTTTGAACTCTGGTGAACTAGACCATGGATCTGCTTATACCCTCAGGGTTTTAAAATCTTTACGTTTTATCAGTTTGTGTGTTTCTTGGGAATCGAAGTGACATGACATTGCCATCGATAGCACCACCGTGCTGTACCGGTTGCCATATTATCTTAATTTTAATGTAAGTCATGATTGGACTTATTTACTTTCTAAAAGGGAAAAATAAACTTCTGTCATCATTTGCTCACTCTCGAGTATAAATGTCTTTGTTCTGATGAACACAGAGAAAGATATTTGGAAGAATGCTTGTAACCAACCAGTTCTTGGCCACCATTGACTACCATAGTAATACAATGGTAGTCAAAAGTGCCCCAGAACTGTTTGCTTTCTTACATTCTTCAAAATATCTACTTTTGTGTTCAACCTACTATGGTAGTCAATGGTGGCCAAGAACTGTTAGGATAGAAGCATTTTTCCAAATATCTTTCTCTGTGTTCATCAGAACAAAGAAATTCATATAGATTTGGAACAACTTGAGTGTGAGTAAATTATGACATAATTTTCATTGTTGGGTGAACTGTTGCTTTAATTAATGATAAACAAAGACATAATCAAACATAATCAAAACAACAGCCGTAAATATATTGTCATTGAGTTTTATAGTTTTACTCTAAAATACATCCCATTATGAAGAGAAAATACGACTGCTGCTTCATGTTGACTCGATAGGAAGGTTATGGCAACACAGTTATCCAGTGTAAGTTATGAATTCACTAAGAGAACCAAGCCATAAATCTACTTCAACACAGTGTCTAATGCAGATCGTAGAACTTAACGTGTGTGTGTGTGTTTGAGACACAGGTCAGATCACAGCTGGCTGATGTGGTAGTTGTAATATCCTTCTTCTGTCTGCACTCCAACTCAGGGTGAGATGGGACTGCCGAGGTAAGAAGGGATTGTGGGATAGCGTGCTGATAGTCATCTGCCTCCCCTGTTGTTGGCAGGGCCGGGGTCAAAGGGTCACGGGATGCGAGGATGCTCCCCGTGTCGAGGCATTGACTGCTTTATTTGTAAAGAAAACAGAAAGGCACGATTCATTTACGGCACATGCACTCAAAGTCTGAGAAGACCAGTACTTCATATGCTGGAGATGCCTGTCTAATGCCGTGGCAGGAAAACAAATAAAAACAAGACAAAAGAAGCAACTGTGAAATTAAAAAGAGAAGTGAGAGAGGATTTAGATGGAGAGCTCAGTGGAGTGTGAGGGATGGAGTGGAACACAGTAAAACACTGTATAAAAACTATAAAGAGGCTCTCTTTCTCTCTTCATCATAGCGGAAAGTGCCCCTTACTTTATAGTTTTTACTTTGAAAATATGCGTTTCCAATAGATTTCCTGCTATGTGGAGTCATGCATTTACTACAACAGATTGTCAAAGTTCAGGTAGCTACCGCAAAATGTGAATTTATGTAGGTATTTAAGGTTATTTGCATAGGCCAGTACTTGCAGCAGCACTTGCGTGTGCCAACTTTCAAGGTTATGGAAAGTTGGGATAAAATCCAACAGAAAAGTGCATATTAATTTTATTGTGATCAAGAATGTCATTTAAAACTATACCTTTTGGCACGCATGGATAAATTCCTTTTTAATCCTACCATTATTAAACATATTTCACCCCATTAAGTTCACAACTTTTTTAATTAAGGTCCAGTCATTTTTGGAGGATGTATTGACAGAAATGCAATATGATATACATAACTATGTCTTCAGAGGTGTATGAAGACCTTACATAATGAAGAGTTATGTTTTTATTACCTTAGAATGAGTTATTTCTGTCTACATACACCGCGGGTCCCCTCACATGGAATTCGCCATGTTGTTTCTACAGAAGCCCAAAATGGACAAACTGCTCTACAGAGCGTGTTTTGAAAATACGTTATCTCCTTCGGCAAAGAAGTGAAAACTTCAAGACATCTTAGTCCTGTGTCAGTTGCCGTCTTGCTCCGAAAGGGAGGAGGGAGGGTTGGAGTGAGCTGCTGGTTGCAACCCCACCACTAGGTGCCGCTAAAACCTCCACATTGCTCCTTTAACATTTGTTTTTAAATGTAAAATTATTTTTTATAAATTTGGATCTGCAGCAGTAAGGCTAACTTATTTAGATGAACCTGAATGCAGAGTTCTCATTAAATGTGCCTTAATGTAACAGTACAGTAAGCTTGCATTGCATGTTTTACAGTATGCTGACGCAATTCACACGTGTTTGTTTTTGTGGAAGGGTGTGCAGAGATGTTTTATAGCCGTACTAAAATTGCCATGGACCGTCTGTTCGGAAAATCTAAGGTCAGGATGTTTACGGCCATGAAGCACAATAAACCAGCGGACGGCGACGGTCTATCCACTTTGACTCTCTTCATCCCTGAGGAGAAAATCAAACAATCTATGAATTTTACCCACAATCACTATGGTGACCGTTCCTGATATTGCTACAACTGTCGTCCCTACTATATATGCGCATATGTTTAATAATACATCTGGATCTTTCATTTGCTCTTCTTAGGTACAGTATATGTTAGACTCACATTATTGCTGTTGCTACAATAGGTATTCAAGCTGCAAACAACGTTAGTAACTCAGAAAAGCAAAAATGTCAACGTCCTGTATTCTCTCCACCTTTTCTTACTCACACACATGCACAGACGCAACCAGGTGTGCGCAGGCGGGATGAAAGTGTGTTTTACAGTTCAGAGCCGACGAAGTTAAGACAAATGTCTAAAAAAAGATCAACAGAAGCCTCTGTGCTGAGGTCATCACCTGCCCCAGCAGTGCTCCACTTTCTCTCCCCTTTAAAATAATGAGCCAAAGAGTTCACAAACTGAAATTTTACACGCTTCCCTTTTGACTCTTCTTTTAACAGAGATCAAAGGAGAGTTTGGGCAAGTGTGCCGGCGTCTAACGTCTGTGACGGATATAAACAATATTGTTTGCGTCTGTCTTTGTGACTTACGTGAGAGCGAGAGGGAAGCGAGATGGAACGCTAACAAAAAGTCACAGAACTACTAGGAAAATGTGGGAATAAAAACAGTGTTTATCAAACTAGCATTTAGTGAAGGATCAATATGTTGGCCAAGGTGATGAATCAGCCAATAATTCAAGATTTTGAGATTATTGGCACTGGCAGATAGTTGTAAATTAAAATTTCTGTTAGAAAATATTTGTAGTGTTTAATATTTCCTTGTTTTGTATTTAATATTTATTTCATATGTTGAATTTGAAAGTTGCAACTTTTGACTTTATATCGCCGTCTCTGTTTAACACAAAACAATGCAGGTTTTTCGCAGACTTATCTTTACATGGGTTGTAAATCATGCAAAATTGTACCCGACATCTTAAATTACAAATCATTATTTTACATTTACCATTGTAAATCAGGATAAGATAAGAAGACACTACACTGCACTGTTAAACTTTACTGTAATTTCGCAAAATCTGTAGATTTAATGTACAATTTTGTTTTTAAATTTATCTAGTTTATATATTTCTCTTTCATAAAACAAGACTAAATATCTTGGGTCACTTTTCTTGTCATGTAAATGTATCGTAATTTAAGAAGTTTTAAATATTTTTACAGAAAACAAGAGAAAAATACTTAGGAAGAATGTCATTTTTTGCAGTGTTGCTGTGCTAATGCCAGTCTCTTCTTGCTCATTTTGAATCAAAGTGTTTTAATTTTGATTAAAGTAATTGAAAACAGTACTAATTGGAAAGTATATTACGTAGTAATTAAATCTACAGTAAGTTACTGGCAAACCTGCTGCAAAAACTACAGCAAAGTTTTACAGTGTGGTCTTGTATTATTTTTAATAAATATTATATTGAATATTTTAATAAATATGTAAAAAATAAAATTTAAATGAATGTTATGTCAATTCATTTTATTAATAATTTTTTTCTGTCATATTTCAAAATGTTTCTTTCATATCCAATGGCCTTTACAGGAAAATTTAGTCCGATGGCAGAAAGGTGTGTAAAAGTATGTTGTTGCTGTTGGGGTTAGTCTGTCCGTTTATTTGTAAAAGTGTACGGTTATGTCCTCATTTAAGACAGATAAGTAACTGTGTGCTTGCGTTTGTGTTTGTTTGTGTGCCGCCCTCCCGTGGATTCCTGTGGGTTGTTGTTGCTGTATTTTTTTTCTGTGCCTGTATCTGTAAGCTGCAGTGCTGAAGGCAGTTGATTTATTTGGTTATAATTGCCTAATTCAACTGGTCTATGTCCACTCAGAGAGACTCTTTCCCCAGCTCACTGTCTCACTTACCCCTCAGTAGAACAGTCTGCCAATGTAATACTGTCAAACTCAAATACTGCCTGCTTGTGATTGATCACCTTCTCTCCAGCTTTGCTTCCCAGACAACGCCAGAACAAACTGTTATTGCAGCCCGGGCCCGGAATGATGTCGCTCACGGATGAAGAGACTTCGGTAAACAGGACACAACTCATGAACGGCTTCATTATACACATTCTGACAAGACGTCAAAATTGTTTGGATTGTATGTAAGAGTATTTTGTTTGCATGTTTTTCCACATACAGAATTTCCCCTTAAAGTAAGTTGATAATGTTGTTAGATGTATGAGTGTTTTGCCACAGCTAGCCTATTTTTCTAATAATTGTACATTTTTATGTGGCCAAATTCATATAAAATCGCTGCCTGGTAAAATTCTTGTTTTCTTATGAGATCAGGTTGGCATGCCCCTTCACTTCAGCATGAATAGGCATTATCCCCTTGGTTTTATGATACACCACGGTACATTTCTTAAGGTTTAGGAATGTTCGTCTGGCGCATTGTCCTACCTGTTTGTGCATCTGTGTGTATGTGTGTGCGTGCATCTTTATCTCGTGTGTTTCCAACAACAGCACCCCAAGACCAGATATTGAGATGCGCTAGGATTGCATGTTTATTCAACTCCACCTGAGGCTAAACAGATAAGGTAGAGGTGAGCGAGAACGAGAGAGACGGAGTGAGAGAGGAGATAGCGAGATCTCAGGAGCGATTTCTCTCTTGAGCTCTGTGCCATACCTTCTGCCTCGACCCAACTTCCTGTGCCCCTCATTTACATTTCATTATGTAGCCTGGAGTGTTGTGTTGCGGCGGCGGATGCCTCTGCCGCCATAGCAACGGTGTAGCGCTGTATTTGGCAATAGCAGTTATAGCTGGAATCGGAGGAGCTTTATTGAGCCTCCCATCTGTCAGTCAAGCGTGCCTGCCCAACACTTCGTGGACCTCATTTTTCTCTCATCTGTTTGACCGACGTCTCTGTAACTCAAACCCCAAAGCCAAGAATCTTTGTCCTTGAAGTGAGATGTAATCACAGTACTTCTTAAGACAGGTTTAACACCCACATGTTTGTGGATCACACGCAGGGGACCTCAGAAAACATATTTTTCATATTTTTTTTGCTTTTAATGACCTTTCAGGTTTAAACGATCAAAAAGGTTTATGGTATAAAATGGAGGAAATATGTATATTTATATGTACTTTTTGTAGCCTAAGTTAATGTGCAATCCTTCTTAAATTCCTCTCAAATCTTAGCAACACACATTTTCAATTCATCTTTAATACTATATGTGAATAAAAGGCAAAAACATCAACTTTTCAAAGTTGGACATCACTCATGATATATTTTTGTAAACACTTGAATTAACTTCCAGTTTTCGTCTTCATGACCTTTTTTCAACAGAAACTAAGTAACATGACGATTCGTTTTCTGAATGATCTTTATGCATCCCGGGTCCTTGTTCTACGTTTCTTCTTATTCTTCCTTTATTTTAATATTTTAGCACATCTGTGTCTGTCTCATGCAGCATATTTTCATAGGTTTGAATCACACTTTTATTTCAGCGATTTGTCACACTTACTGCCTGCTGTCTAGTCCCTGTATATCTGGACTCAGGAGAGCGCATTAGAGTGGGCATGACTGATATTTTCATCTATGATAAGTGTGTCTCATATTCTTAAAGTCTAGGGTGGAGAGCAGTAAGAAGAGTGACGGTGGTGCTGAGAGAAGGCTGTAGGTCACATACACCGCATGTTTCAACACTCAGCACACTATAAAGGTATTCGTATTAGGGAATGTTATATCATTTGTGTTATTTGTTATTTATTTAAAGTGTTTTTTCATAAACACTTTACAAAAAAGTTGTACTTGTTACATTAGTTAATACTTTAACACGAACCAGCAATGAACAATACTGTTACATCATTTATTATTCTTAGTTCATGTTAAGTTCAGCATTTACTAATACATTTTAAAATCAAAAGTTGTGTTCGTGTTAACAAAAGTTAATACAAAATAAACTAACATGAACAATCATATTGGAACAGACATAATAAATGCTCAGAAACTGCATTGCTCATTGTTAGTTCATGTTGAATTAATGGTTGTTACTAAGGTAACAAATGCAACCATATTGTGAAATGTTACAGTTTTTTTTATCAAATATTACAAAAATAAGGAATTTTAAATGGATTTTTTTATGTGCCCCATCTCAGGGTTGCCAAGTCCACGGTTTTGCTACAAATTGATTTTCATTCCTCGGGTTACTGGTGGCAAGATTTCATTTATCATTTTTAAGATAAAATTAAGTTATTTAAGAGACTATCATATTTTTTGTATATTCTATGAGGTGATTTTCCAAACAAAACTGCATAATGCATAAAATAGACTGTAAAAATGTAATTTACGAGAGGCATATTTTGAGTTTAGATATTTGCTTTGAGGTCTTGGGCTAGTTTTGTCTGGCCTTTTGGCTGGTTTTGTTACACAAATCTGGCAACCCTGCCTGTCTGCTATTGATCAAACAAACGGATAACCTTAACCCAAACTCCGCCCACCCATTTGGTTGCGGCCGATGTTGCTTTTTAAAAACACAGCCCGGTTTCGCAGACAAGGCTTAACTTAAAGCGGCCCCAAAACAAGTGGTTTCTGCCAATCTCATATTAATCGGAGTACCTATAGAGTAGTATCGCATACATCGTATCTTCGAAGAGTATTTAGTTTGATCACATTTATAAAAGATAGATACAGCTGTACGATTATTTCCGAAAGCATACGGCGCGTGCGGGGAGGAGGGGTAGGCTGAACTAAAGCACGTGCGCACCCATAGCCAACAAAACACAGACATCAGTTTCACTCACCGCATGCGGTTCATGTCCGGCATCTTTTAGCGCTGGGACGGCTCCATATATCAATTTCAAACGATCTCCAAATCCAGCGTTATATCGTTATATCCACCGTTTATATAACATTCATCACCCAAATGCAGTGAACAAACAAACACCTGAACTTCACGAACGTATGCTCTCTCTCTCTCTCTCTCTCTCTCTCTCCTGCACACAAGTGAAAGGTACGTCTGCGCATGCTCCTTCTCCTGCTCTCCTTGCTGCCGCGTGGGCGTGCAGCGTGCTTCTCTGGGAGAATTGCCCAATAAGGGACTAAGAAAAATTGTTAGGAAACAGTTTTATATGTTCGAAAAAAACTTTCCGAAACCTGTACGATAGCTGGGGGAGTGTATCGAGCACAGAAATACTACGTAATATGCCCAACTCGTTTTTTGACAAGTTGACCATGTTAAGCATGAGAAGACAGCACGTTTAACATTGAAAAGAAGTCAGAATGCATGACACACCGTTGCAGCACCCCTTTAAGCCAGGACTATGCCTTAATTAAATTAGGATTTTTAAGTCTCTTATAATAAAATGCCTTAGATAACAACATTTCTGGTGTGCATCTTGAGACAAAACAATGGCGTTGACATATTTAAAGATATGGCAGGGCAATTTATTTTCAGTTACAACAGCTCAAACTTTAATTTTAAACATTAATAGCTCATCTTAAGCCTTGTCTGTGAACCGGGCAAATAAATCCACAGTATTTAAACTCTCCGTGAAAGTCAACCTACAAATGACTTCGAGTTGTCACTGCATAATAAACTGGAATAGGTTTTAACACTGAAAAAATTACATATCACCGCTTTTTAAACGTTAATTGAATGTAAAACATTGATGAATGCTAAGCTCCGATGAACTGAAAACTCATATTTTACTCACATCGACACCATAAAACCTCTCTTTTAACAGTTCTTTCCTCTCATCCTTCTCACAATGATCCCGGCATCTCACCACCAGCAGTCAGTATAAATTTATTCAACGTGAAGTTCCTCATGCCAGTGTGTGTGTGTGTGTGTGTGTGTGTGTGTGTGCGCGCGCGAGCGTGTTCATGGGTTCTTATGCAAAGCCGTCGTCTGCCAACCTGATGGAGTGGTTTTCACAATAAATTAGCAATTGTAATCTTGAGCATTTTAAAGGAACACGCCTTTGCTTTATCTTTATTTCCCACTTTGCCGTCTATTTCTCTCTCTCTTCCACTTAACTCTGGGTCTTAGCTGTCTTCGTACATTATTAGGGCACGCCAAGTCACATTACCTGTCTGGTTGTTCAGCCCTCATTTGCTTTTTCTCTCATTGACGTGTCAGAGAATATTCCTCAAATAACCCCGCTAATGGAACTGAGAGAAAGCTCAAAATTACAAAAGATTTATTACATTTTTGCACCCGAACTTTTGCCAGTCATCTCTCTAGTTCTCTTCTTCTCTCCTTGTCCATTAATTCCTTCAGTATTTGACGATGAGAGAATCAGGTCACCGTTCGGTTGAGTTGTTTTCATTCAGTGTGGGAGCTTTCTCTTGAAACAGCCTTAAAATGGCCACCACCAAACCGGGACCCAGCAGTGCTTGTGTTTTGTCCACTATTCTCACACGCTGGACTGCTATTAAAATAAGTCCAAAAAGCCCTGTATGAAATGAATAAGCTCAAGCTGACTCATAAAAAAGCATTTAAGAATCAATAGAGACTTTCCGAACTGAAGCCCTGTGGCCTTACCTTTAGACCTGACATTGATCCTCTTCTAAAACACGACTTTCACAACAAAACAGCGTTTTTGGACAAATATGTCTTTGGTGCTTAAGCTTATTACAAAAACATGAAAATATGCACTAAATGTGGTGGGTTAAAATGTGTTTTTGAGACACAAGGTCAGCGTGTGCATAACGATATGAATAAACCAGCTTTTTTATTTTAGGATTTTTCTTTGGACCTCAGGTCACACTTAAACCCTTGTCTTATTATTTCTGCTCCTTTTTGTATTCCCGTCTTGGGCGCTACAGACTTTAGTTTTACTTTCACGGAGAGAAGGGCAGATAGAATATCTCTCATGTCTGCCATCGCTTTGAGACAAAGAGCGAGTGTGTGTGCTTGCAGACCTCTCTTTCCTCACCGATCTCATACACGTACATTGGCGTGTGTGTGCGCACAGGAGAAAGCTGATAGGACAGGGGAATGATGTGGGCCAGTGGCCATTGTAATGCTGTGTGCCGCGTGTGGCAGTAACAGCTTCACCTCAAGGTCAACTTCCTGTGAGGAGAATACACATCAGACCAGCTGGGCTGGAGTCCACCTTCTCTGACTCTCTCGCTCTCTTTCGAATACTAAATATGAGCTGTGTGCGCAGACAGGTGGAATGGAGTGAAGACTATGGACGGCGAGTTCATGTTAGTAATACGTCGACTGACTAGCAGGATTGTGCATCCATAATGAGTTTCTAAATTGAGGTCTTGAACAGGTTGGTTGTGTAGTGTCATTTGAATTTAGGAAAGTAAATTAAATAGGAAATGTATGAAATGGATGCGACTTGCACGTGAAGTTTAGAAAAATGCAATAAGTTTATACTACTATAGACCACTTCGGAAGAAGTAAACAATGCAGGTCCAACGCAGGTCCCAAATAACTACCTGTTTAATTTAAAAAAAATGCACAAACATTAGAACAAAAAACAACCAAAAGAACCTTTTTTACCTTGTTATCTTTAAGATTTAATTATGTAAGATTTTTTAAAAATGTATAAAAATGAAACAGGAAGTGCTTTTAGGAAGTGTTTTATAAGTGACCCAACAGCAAATGAAATCATTTCATTTTCATGAAAAAAGTTTTGTGGTGTAATTTATTTCCTTTTAGTGTGGAAGCATAGAAATGTACAGGGCTGAAAATGGGGGGAACATGGAGAACTGAGTCCAGGGAATGAATTTCAAGGGGGCCAGAGTTACACCTCAAAATGTTGAGGTTTTCCGTGTTTTATCCATGAAGTAGCCTCTAAACGATATGCACAATACATAAAGTGGCATCTGTTAGCATCTGTGGTTTAAAAATATAAGAAATCTCACCAAATAGATTCCCTCAGTTAATCTCGGCCATTTGCAGCACTGAAAATATGTGTAATATAACACAAATTAATTCAATATAGCTAAAGAAATAGCAAAAGTTATCACAATTAATGACCAAACTGTTTTAAAGGGATAGGTTACCCAAAAATGAAAATTCTATCATCATTTGTCATCTCACTGTCTTGTCATCTCGAACCTGTATGATTTTCTTTCTTCTGCAGAACATGATGATATTTTAATGAATGTTTGTATCTTCTTTTGTGATCTGCAGAAGAAAGAAAGTCCAACAGGTTTGACATGACAAGAGGGTGAGTACATAACAGAATTTTCATTTTTGGATGAACTACATTTATATTTAGTCATTTAGCAGACGCTTTTATCCAAAGCGACTTGCAGAGAGTTCAGGGAGCAACTATCCCTTAGATTTAAATGTATGCATTTGGCGAATGCTTTTATCCAAAGTGACTTACAGTGCGTTTATCAATGTGTGTGTGTTCCTTGGGAACCGAACCCATGACCTTTGCTAACACAGGAGCACTGTGACATGAATATGTGCAGTTTGTAAAAAATAGGCTGTTTAATATTCTCTCTCATCTTTATGTCCTGCTTGCCTAATACATTCAATATTCACTGTAAAAAAATCTCACTTTTACATCAGAACAGACATAATCATCACAGCATCATTGTATACATGTGAGTGTGTGTTTGGCGCTCGGCTTCGGCTGGTGGCTCAGTGCTCTAACATGTCATGGCAGGGGGGCACTAAACCACCTGCAACCTTAATTTGTTGTGCCAGTAATTCTCTCTGCTCCATGCTGGCCTAGGATACTCTCTGAGCCTAAAACACCGTAAACCCAAAGAGAAAGGGAGGGAGACAAACAAAAGGAAAGATGAAGAGAGCGGAAGACGCACAAAGAGAAAAAGTCATGCACGTGTCACCGTTTCACGTCATGTTCCGGTGAGCTCAGAAATATTTTTGTTTATTACAAATACATTTTATGATTAAATTTTAGGGTTGCTTGCCATGAAAAACTTGATGTTATAATGCTAGAGTGGTTGCTATGTGGTTGCTAAGTGTTCTGGGTGGTTACCAGGGTGTTGATGCTTAGATGCTTAGGTGGTTGCCAAATAAAAAGAGCCCAATCATAAATATCTAACATATATTTGGGATATCTTTTGAAGATCTTTAATGTGATTGTTCAGAAAAGAAATATCACCCCAGCATTCACATTTTCTTTGAAATATTTCACACATAGGACTTACTTGCTTTCATTACTATTGTATTCTTTTATAGCAAACAGTTTAATATGTTAATAGTATTCTCTACAAATGCAAAGTAAATATTCCGTGCCGTTATATCAAGGATCTATGGTATTATAATAGATATATCACTGTACCACTGTAGTTCTAAAATATTCTTTTGTCAGGGAGTTTTACTTTGTTTTTGCTTCATACACAGATAAGGTGCTCTGTCTCAAACCCACATATACATTCTTCCTCACCGAACGTAGATTGACAGCCTCACATCGCATAGCCTGAGGTAATTTCCCTCTGCCTGCTCTCTAGCTGTGCATTTGGTATTATAATAACCGAATAATGTTGTTAAAGACTCATATATTATAGCTGAAAGCTGGGGCCTAGAGAGCTCTCCGAAACCCGGGCTAAAAAAACTAATAATGTTAAGAATAAAGATCTACTCCCAGATATATCCCTTCACATACGTCTTGATTTTCACCCTCGTGTGATGACTTTCTCTGTGGTGTCTTTCGTCAGGTTGATTTACGCTCAGGAAACCGCATCGATATTTTACTAACCTAAAATTGCAGCTAAAAAATTCACGTTGTTCAATTTTTCATTCCTTTTAAAGTAAAGAGGCCATCCAATAGCACATGAATATATCGACGGACTCTTAGAAGAGATTAGATACACTCTGTCGCTCATGAGCCGTAAGTCAGCCGGCCCATCCTGCCTCTAAAAGCTTTCGTGTTCTTTTTTGGAAATGACAGAAAAAGTTTCCTTCTTGGCCACAAGGGGGCAGAATCTCACTCCAAATGCACAAGCTGGTCACATTGAGATTCTAATAGAACCAAATGCCTGTTATTCCTAGCATCTGATGGACAACCTGTCCCCCAACATTCGAGATGAGCGTCTAATTAGAAACTTAAAAAGTGGTGTTACATATTCAGAAAGATTTTAATTGCTGCTGCGCTGGTGGTTTGAGAGGTAGACTCGATTCCTGACTAATGCATGACCAAGCACACACATTTACAAATTGTGAAAGAATGCAAATCTATTCTGAAGAAGAAGCTGACCACTCCGGAAGCCCTCCACAGACACTATCCACTAATGACATCAGAGAAAGAGAAACAGGCTTTCTGTTGTCTTGAACAGTGAACACTTCACATAATGACTGAACTATTCAGACTGTCGGATCTCATCGAAGGCTTTTTGCTGCTCGCCTTTGAACAGCCAACAGAAATTTCTCTCATAGCCGGTTAGGTTGTGCCAAAGCTAACACGCATCCTGGGAATCCAATGACCTTTCCCCGACCATTTATTCAATGAAATGAGCCTCATAAAAGTGGCAACACAGCAGAGAGGTGCTAAAAATGTCAGTTCTCAGACAAAATTTCGTCTCCTTCGCTTCTCTGTTACTCAAAACTTTTAATTTTTTGGAGGTACACTGCTGCTGTTAGGCCAGAGGGGTCTGAAAAAGATCAGAAAGTGTGTGATGGGAGTTGATAGGCAGCTTTTCCTCTCATTATGTACCGCTCTGTTTCTTTAATGGATTTTGCTCTACATTCTGAGTCCTTATGGAGTAACAGCTTTGAACTTTCTCTTTAGGACAAGCTATAAACCAAGAGTAGAGAGTTTATGGTATCTATAACTTTGTGCTGGCTTTGATGGCTTTCCTGTGGCTTATATTCTGAATAAAAGAAACCTGCCATATATCACAATATTGATATTACTCCTTTGTGTCAGGATTTGGGACTATTGTTTCTTGTTTTGGCCACTAGATGTCATTGTTTTCACCTGTGGTTTCTCGTTAGTGTCAATGTGCCTCATTTACCCCTGAGTATTTAAGTTGTTCTCTGTTCCTTGTCTCAGAGAACTTTATTTTTGCTCAGAGTTGTTTGTTACCCTGTTTTTTTGCCTTGTGGATTACGTTGCTTTCTGGGACTATATTAAAAGGATTTTTTTTTTCCCTACTCAAGCCACTGTGCATCTCCCTTTGGGTTCCCCATTCCTCAGTGGCAACGGTGTAAAGAGTTCACTTCCAACACTGGAAACCCGGGTTTGAGTCTCGGGCATCACAGAAAGACCAAGCCATAATGGACCTGAAGACGCCTACCGCTCGAGACCTGTTACCCACTATCGCTCAACACGAGAGCTCTGTCCAACACCATGAAGCGGCGCTTGCTCAACAGGAGATCCTGATGGTAAAACATTCCCAACTGCTATCGGACCTCATCCATTCGACAGATCTTTGACAAGCTGTCTCTACCTTTGGGCGATCCTCACACTGTCAAACCTGTTCCCACGGCCTGCTCTCAAGTACCAGCTCCCCATGCTGAGACTCACTTACCCCCACCTCAGTGGATCACGGGAGATTCTGCTGCCTGCCCGGGGGTTCCTCACCCAGTGTTCCCTTACCTTCGAGCTCCAGCCATCCTCGTTTCCCTCAGACCGGGCCAAGATTGCTTACCTGATAATTCTGCTGTCTGGAAAAGCCCACGCCTTGGCTTCGGCCGTCTGGGAGGCCCAAAGCTCATTTTGCTCGAGCTACCAGACATTCGAGAAGGAGTTCAAGAGAGTGTTTGACCATCCTACCAGTGGACGTGAAGCGGCAAAACGGCTGCTGGTTCTCCAACAGGGAAGTCGCAGTGCTGCTGACTAGGCCATTCAGTTCCGGACCATTGCTGCAGAGAGTGGGTGGAACAAGGAGGCTCTCATGACATGCTTCCTCAACGGAGTCTCAGAGGCACTCCAGGACGAGCTTGTTCCACGTGACCCACCTCGCGATCTCGAGTCCCTCTTCGACTTAGCGGTTCGACTGGACAACCGTATGAGGGAGAGGAGTCTGAGACGCCAGCCTACTAGGAGAGTGGTCGTTCCCGTCCAGGTAGAGCACTCACCACAACCTGCAGAACCTACGGAGCCCATGCAACTGGGCAGTACCCGTATTTCTTCCACTGAACATGATCCGCCGCATGAGGGAATGTTGCTGTCTCTACTGTGGTCAACATGGACACTTCCGAGATGTCTGCCCAGAACTTTCGGGAAACGTTCGATCTCGAGCAGAAGGAAGGAGACTGTCTCGGGAATAGGCTATACTCACTCTCCTTCAAGCCTAGGACTATTTTTGCCTGTTACCCTCGCTTGGGGCGATCGGAGACACCAAGTAAAGGCCCTAGTAGACTCTAGCGCTGCTGGCAACTTTATGGACCTCAACTTGGCCAAGGAGCTAAAGATCCCTGCCGAGCCTCTTCCCTCTCCTCTGGTCGTGACTGGTGGATGGGAGACCTCTTGGCACAATCTACATCTGGACTGGATCTAGGGAACTGTCTCTGACTGGGGTCCCACTTGTCAAACCTCTTGCTTCACTCTCGTCGCCTCTACTCCTGATCTCTAGCCCCAAGACCTGTCTCAAGTCCCTTGCCCTTATCACCTCAATGTGGTCTTTAGTAAGAGAAGAGCCACTACCTGGATGCCCTTACAGCTGCAATCATCCGGCCGTCAACTTCCCCAGCGGGTACTGGATTCTTTGTGGGGAAGACTGAGGTTTGCGCCCCTGCATTGACTACAGGGGGATTAACAAGATTACCATTTGTAATCTTTATCCTCTACCTCTCATGACCACGGCTTTCGAGTTTCTGCAAGGGGCTTCCATTTTCACCAAACTGGATCTACGCAACGTTTACCATCTCATGCGGATTAAACAGGGTGACGAATAGAAGACCTGTTACCCATTCCCAAGAGACCTTGGTCCCACTTGTCCATGGACTTTGTAACTGGACTCCCTCCGTCCCAAGGCAATACCACCCTTATGGTGATCGTCAACAGGTTTTCCAAAGCTGCTAGGTTCATTCCTTTACCCAAATTGCCCACTGCCAGAGAGACTGCAGAGTTGGTTAGCACCCATGTCTTCCGAGTGTTGGCATTCTACTGGACATCGTTTCTCACCGAGGGCCTCAGTTCTTCTCTCGCTTCTGTTAAGTTTTGATTTCTAAAGAGAACATTATTATTGCTCAGCCTCTTCTGAGTTGTTTGTTGCCCTGTTTTTGCTGCTCCTGTTTTTTTTTTGCCTTGTAGATTACGTTGCTTTCTGGCATTATATTAAAAGGATTATTTTCTATTCAAGCCACTGTGCGTCTCCCTTTGGGTTCCCCAATCATCAGTGGCATCGGTGTAAAGAGTTTGCTTCCAACACCAGAGACTCAGGTTCGAGTCTCAGCCCTGACACTTTATTTCTCAGTTTTTATTTTCCTGTTAAATCTTAAATTGCTGCATTCCTGCCAACCTGGTTCAAGATGACCAGAACATAGCAGACTTGTGGCTTTAATTCATTGTGCTTTTCTATGACATCTCTATCACAGCTGTATTCATTTGTATAAAAACAAGAATATACACTACCATTCAAACGTTTGGGATCACTTCACAAATGTTTCTCATCTTAAACTTTTAAATCTGAAGGTGTACAGTATGTTTTAATGTTTGAAATTGTTTTTCTTTTCATGGACCAAATAAAAAAAGCAGCTGATTACAGCATAGAGGAAATTCCTTTAATACTGCTTTAATGTTTCCCAGGTTGGGACCTCAAGAAGCTGGATGATAAAAACGCGAAGTGTACAATTTTTCCAATTCGAGGCAAATGCTGACTACTTTGTAGATGCTGACAGTACAACAGATTTCATTTATTTTTGGTTGCTTTGTCACAACATGATTTCCACAGATACAATTGTGTTATTTCATAGTTTTGATGGGTTTACTAGTCTAAAATGTGGAAAAACTATAAAGAATGAGTAACTGATCCTAAACTTTTGACCTGTAGTGTAAATATACATTTTATATGATTTGTTCAATTTTGACATTGTTGCGATTTTATTAAATGGACTCCAATGAAGCCATTGTGAGATTCTGGATTTTTTCTAATGACACAAATCTGAGACACAGGAGACACGTTTCCATTTGCTTTTCATTTAATATCATTGATGTCTCTGAGAAATAACTGAGATGTTAAAGAAATCCCATCTATGATTTTTCTTTTATAGGACAGTAAAACGAGTTCAACCCATCTGGGAAGATTTTACACTAGATGTTAGAAGAACACAGCTGTGGGAATGATCTTCCATTCAGACTCATATATGCAACGGTAAATTCAGTGCCTGATGTTGGGCTCAGTCAACATCCCAATTCATCTTAAAAGTTTTTGTTCAGTTTCTGCAGTTCAGTGAAGATTTATCACTGTAAGAAAGAAATTGTTTGCGCAAGGGAACGGTCATGTTGGAGCAGACAAAGCCCTTTCCAAATTGTTGCATGCACCACTTCTGTTCAATGTCATCGTATGCTGAATTAAAGAGACAGTTTGCCTAAAAATAAAAATTCTGTAATCATTTACTCACACGAGTCGTTCCAAATCTGTATAAATGTCTTTGTTCTGATGAACACGAGAAAGATATTTTTTAAAGAATGCTTGTAACCAACGAGTTCTTGGCCACCATTGACTACCGTAGTAGAACAAATTACAACAGTAGTCAAAAGTGTCCCAGAACTGTTTGCTTTCCTGCATTCTTCAAAATATCTTTTTCGGTGTTCAATAGAACGAAGAAATGTATAAAGTAATTTTTCCCACTATGTCAACAGGGCCGTGCACAGAACGTTTGAGGGGCATGTGCTGAAACTGAAAAACGGCACCCCCCCTCCCTCTTTAATGGTCACATTTTAATGACAAATTAAATCAAACAAAATAAGTCTCAAAAGCTTTAGATTTACTCATTGTTAATAACAGAGAGTCTAACAGGTAGAAAATATAAAGAAATTGAATGAAGTTCTCAAACACTTAACAGTCTTGCTAAATTATAAATTAAATACAGAGGAATACTCATTAAAGCTACAAAAGAATGTAAATGATGACAGAATTTTCATTTTTGCCTGAGATGTTCCTTTAAGACATGGCAAACCCATTCATTAGAAAGATGCACTTACATATTTTTGGCCATGTAGCACATATAATTTTCATTAGGGATGACAATGCTTTCTCATTTTATTCATTTGAAATGATAATATCCATTATCCGCACAAATGTAGATCTATTTAACATCAACCAATATCACATTTGAGACCATCTGAAGCCGATATTAAAACTACGATTATATTGACTCAAACCATAAAATAACGTCTCTAGAGTTCCTCGCTACTTCTGGGTGGATCTTAGCAGTATGCTAACTTCTGCGTTAACCCAATTCTCTAGTTGAGGGCGGCTTTGACTGATGTTTCTCATCATTAGTGGCCTCTCATGGGGCTGGATAAATCGCAGGCATTATGAAATCCACGCTGAAAATGAACCTAATCAGAATGCATTTCAGATTTAATTTCATGAGGTAAAATATTATTCTCAATTTGTGTCTCATTTTGTCATATTAAGCAGGCGCGATCGGTAAAACGGATTGCCTTCAATTAGAGGGACGAGATATAAATGTTCAGCAAAATGGTTCGTAGAAGAACAAAACGTATTAGAGATCATTATGACGTAAATACACCACCTCTTCAAAATCTTTTGTCTAAAAACACTTATCCAGTCAGTTTTGGATTAGTCGTGCAGAAAGTGACAAAGTAAACAGTAATGTTCTCCACTTTGCAGGTTATTGTATTGGAGAACCACTTAATCAGTAAGACATAGTTTGACTGACAAATAAAGTGACCAATCACAGTTTATTATGTTTTTAGTGGTAGATTATTTCACAATAGCACGTCACGTTTTTATTGATTGCTTGATTGATTGATTTGACACAAAATTTAAAACAAATAAGCCCAAAAGACCAATTCATAAACATTTTAAAACTGTCGAGGATAACATACACAAAAAAGCCAGAGGCTTAAGAAGGAGATAACGCATTTGCAAAACATGCTCTGTAGAGCAGTTTGTCCGTTTAGGGCTACTGAACAAACAACATGGTGAATTCCATGTAAGGGGACCCGCGGTAGAAACAGCTCATTCTAAGGTAATAAAAACATAACGCTACATTATGTAAGCTCTTAATATACGTCTGAAGACAGAGTTATGCATATTATATTGCATTTCTGTCAATAGATCCTCCAAAAAATTACACACTGAGTTTGTAACAATTTTGCAGTAAAATATCCAAAAACCACTAGGCTAGTGTTATACATTTTGTTCAGCTGAGTACTTACAATATCTCAAATGTTTCCAACTACTTGTAAATCGTGAGAAAATCACCATTCTAAATCAGTGACACGGGGCAGTGCAGTCGCCTGTCAATGGCGTCATATCCGCGTTCCCATTTGTTACCGCCTTTACTGACGTAGAAACCTCATGACAACAGTGTCGTGGACACATGCGGAAATAGTGTCTAGCATCTAGCAAGCCACTAACTTGTTTCGAGCAGTCACTAATTTATGGACCACAATTAAACGCAACATTTATAAAACTTCCTTACTTTGCTCATGATTTCATGATTTAACATGATTTCTCGTTCCCATCTGATTGATGGCCATCAGCGGTGGAGTTGGAGACAACAGATCCCATCATTCCACGCTCCTTCACAGCGTCATCAAGCTACACAATTGCTGTTGTTTTGATCGTGCGCCCTCTAGTGGCGTTTTTAGTGTAGCTTTAAAGGGAAAGTTCATGTGTCATGAGAGTCTGATACAATTCTACTTTGAGTATTCTGGCCACTCAGGAGAACAGAAAGTCTTCACGGGCAGAAGATCCCTCCTGTAGTTTCCTCCTCCAGGAAATCCACGACAGAGCCTGTAGTGTCCCTCCAGGCTTATTGGCACTTCTAATCAGGTTAAATATCTCCCAGGCCCTTGAAAAAATGCCGGCCATTGCTGATGTTGGATTTGTGCTCAAGCGTATGTCAGCCAGCAGGTTCTTGTCTCGCAGGAACCACAAGGCCATTTATGTCCCTTTGTCTGAGCGGAATGTGATTAGGGTGCGTTCTGTATTGGCAGGTTGACTTACACCCTCTTAAGCCCCATAGGTTTGTTTTACTGTTCCACCTCTAAAAGCTGCGGTCCTGTCAAGCAGAGGGCCATCGTGCCAAGTGAGGGTAAAGGCTGGGATGCAGAGGAGAAAAACAGATACAACGTCTAGGAAATATTATCAGTATCCTCCTCTGCACTACCTGTTTACCAGCTACTGCAGTGGGCGAGAGAGAGCAGCAGTGCCATGTCAAAGCAAAGACCATTGGTGAGAGCAAAGATCATTTTCTGCCTCGGCTCATGCGAGTTTGTGTGATATACGGTAAGTGCCGTCTTCAGATGCATGAAAGTGTATACGGGTGATATTTGACCGGTCAGTTGACCTCATTAATAAAAATGCGTGGCAATACAAGTGCACCGAATAAAGAGAGATGGACTGAAAGTGTATTGCCGTCCTCAAGCTCTTGCATTAGCGTCGTGAGGTGACAGCGGATATAACATTATCATGTCAAAATTCAAGTTAGCGTACACACCACCACCAGCAGACTGTTTATGATTTCCTCTTAAAGACGGCAGGCCACAGTCAAGCATGAAATGAAAATTACTCAACACCATTAGCAAGAGAAAATGGAGAAGTATTTCAGGTCTGTGACAAAATGATACCCTCACTTCTTGTTGCGTTACACAGCGCTGCGTACAGTATATAAGAATCGCCTGTGACTGTTTAGCATTTTGGAATCGCTGCAGACTCTCTGACCTGTCAGCGGTGCTGCATCCAGAGGCTGAGGTAAGCAAAACATAGCCAAAGTGCCTGAAAAAGTCTGCATTTCCATTTCACATTAGCATATATACCTCATTAATGAGCATGTCATGGTTCAGCTTAATTAAAGTGACCGGCTTAGATTTCACGTAAGCACAAACTGCAGCCATGAAGTATTTGAACAAGCCACAGTAACTGTACAAATGTCATTGCCCTAGAAGTACAATGTGAAATGAAATGTTATAACGCAAACAAAACATTTCATTAAAAGATGTTTGTTGGATTTAAGAATAAAAAATGATGACGCATGTATTTAGACACTTTCTGGTTGTAAGACATGAGTGAAACATTTACATTTACATTTAGTCATTTAGCAGACGCTTTTAGCCCGACGTACAAAGTAGGGGATATACAGTAGAAGCAATTTGTACAGCAAAAGAACAACAATGCATAGGTGCAGTACAACTGGTCTCAGTCAGCCTATCACAGTATACGAAGTTAAGATTTTTTTTTTCTGAAACATGTTTGTTGTTATTGTGATATGAGATCTCAAATGCCTTTATAGATGCACTAGTTAAAACAAAGACTCAAAATAAAGCCGCATTATTTGTTTCCAGATGACACTTGGTTTGATATTCTGTATGCAATAACAAATAATACAAGTGTGGCTTAAAACGTGCCCTTTTGGAGTCACTGAACATCAAAAAAGCAAATACAAAAAATATGATAACCAGACAAAACCCGTTTTTTACCTCAAGATCAAATCAAAACCTGTATTCTGTCTCATATTTTCTTTCGCCCATTTCAGTTTTGTTTAAGCGGCCCTAACACACGCGGTTTCTGCCAATCTCATATTGATCTTGAGTACCTATAGAGTAGTATCGCATACGTCGTATCTTCGAAGAGTATTTAGTTTGATCACATTTATAAAAGATAGATACAGCTGTACGATTATTTCCGAAAGCATACGGCGCTTTCGGGGGGGAGGGGTAGGCTGAACTAAAGCACGTGCGCACCCATAGCCAACAAAACACAGACATCAGTTTCACTCACCGCATGCGGTTCATGTCCGGCATCTTTTAGCGCTGGGACGGCTCCATATATCAGTTTCAAACAATCTCCAAATCCAGCGATATATCCACCGTTTCTGTAACATTCATCACCCAAATGCAGTGAACAAACAAACACCTGAACTTCGTGAACGTATGCTCTCTCTCTCTCTCTCTCTCTCTCTCTCTCTCTCTCTCTCTCTCTCTCTCTCTCTCCTCTTCTCTCCGCCCGTCTCTTCTCCTCTCTCTCTCTCCCTCTCTCTCTCTCTCCTGCACACAAGTGAAAGTGACGTTGCGCATGCTCCTTCTCCCTGTCAACTTACTGCCGCGTGGCGTGCCATGTGCTTTCCGGGGAATTGTCCAATAAGGGACTAAGAAAATTGTTAGAAAAGTTTTATATGTTCGTAAAAAAAACTTTCCGAAACCTGTACGATCGCTGGGGGAGTGTATCGAGCACAGAAATACTACGTAATACACCCAACTTGTTTTTTGACAAGTTGACCATGTTAAGCATGAGAAGACAGCACGTTTAACATTGTAAAGAAGTCTGAATGCATGACACACCGTTGCAGCACCCCGTTAAGGTCCCTGTTGGAATCTGCCTATAGTTTCAACCCCGTCTCTCAGGGCAGTTCGTGGCATAGACACGAAATTTGGAATCTATTAATTCGTGTTCATGGACACGAATATCCCCATTTTTTTCGTGTCAGTGAGCACTATCTTTTTTTAATGTCACTCAGCAAGACTTTCTTTTCGTGTCACTCAGCACGACTTTCAATACACAGACTGCGTGTGTATTTACATTTATATATTTATAACCTGATATCAAAAGAAGTCGTAGATATTTTAGGATGTGGCTAACCAACACCTTACTTCATCCCAAACCCTAAAATCACAGCCGCAAAGGCTAATTTAGCTAAAAACGCGAGTTTCACGAGGTGGCAAAACAACGATAAATGGCTCCCATTAACCCCGCCCCTAAACCTAACATCACAGGGGAAAAGTCAAATCATAACAAAACATTCCAATGAGATCGTAGGAAATAGGAATTCACACGAATGAGCCACCTTGTAAAATAGGTATGAATTCCCATCAGATTGCGTTGATCTATATTTATGCATAAAGACACCTCGTATTAAAATACATTAGATTGAAAGTCGTGCTGGGTGACACGAAGGAAAGTTGTGCGGAAGGGGGAAATTCGTGTCAGGAAACACAAATGAATAGATTACAGTTCGTGACGATGTCACGAATTCCCGTGAGACTGTGTTGATAGTGAAAATCTTGATTTTAATTGGATGTATAACCTTTAAAGGGATACTTCACCCCAAAATGAAAGTATTCACGTTCTTCTTCAGTATCTTCTGTAGTTTGCTGACAGAACAATTAGTTGCTTTTTATTTTCTGCGCTTAGCAAATTCTGTCTCCTGTCAGAACAAACCTCTGACTCATTTTTGACTTAACAGCCACTGATTTGGAAAGTTTGTTTGATGCTTCTGCGTGGGGAACGCACCATATAACTTTGTCATTATGTCAACGTAACTTAAACAGAATTTTGGACCCCGCTCTGTTGCCCGAGCAATCCCCAACTAATAAAAATGACTTTCTTTCATTAGAAAATCTGCGCGCAGCTCAGATTTCCGCGCCTACCCTCAATGAACTTCATTCTTTGTGACATTGTGACATCTTTTGTCTTGAACTAATTAAACAAGAAACAGCTCTGACAGCTCAGCCCTCCACCCACCCACAGTGCCATTAGCATCTGCTGAGACCCAGGGAGAAAGAATTGCCCTCATTTACAACAGTAGAATTGTTAATGCCTAATAAAAGGGAAAAGAGGAGGCGCTGTTTAATGTAATAGCCGGAGGGACAGACAGTAAGACAGATCGAGCATTTTGGAGACCGCCACCCCTCCTCTGCGTTAGGTTGCCAGGTCCTCATTTACAGAACTAAGTCAAAAGGAGGGAAATCATATGTACCCATGTAATCAATTATTGAGGCCCTGCAAATGCGATTTGGCCTTTAAAGGAGCACCCGGTAGCATACTGGAGCAATGAAGTCCTGTCTGCGGAGATCGGTTGCCACGTGGGAGTACTCGACACTGAGCGCAGCGGTGTAATCCCAACATTACACGCTCTGTAATGGCTGATGCTCGCTCTCGCAAACACGCTATACGGGCTGGAACTGTGCGGTCCACCGGGAAGAGACCTGCGAGGGCCAAAAATGGAGGGAGGATGATGTGATGAAGAGAGGTGTGGATTGATGGATGGATAGCTTGTGAATGGGTGTGTGTGTTGAAAGGTTGAGTGTGTTTTTAATGCATGGCTGGTTACCTCTCGGTCCCGCAGGACGTGCTTTAAAAATGCACACCACCCTCTTTTCTTTTCCTCTCGCTTTTTCTTTGGCGTGAGCAATGAAAGGGAGACTTGACCTCATCTCACCTCCTTCAAATGCTCCAGACCCCCCTCACGATATATGACCTTGTGGTAGCAACACTTCTCTGAATACCAAACAGACCTCAGCCTGCCTCTCTGGTGAACCAATTTCATTTTTTTAAATTGATAAAGCCAATCATTTAATAGGGAAGCTAAATCGTTTTTTAAACAATAGGCTTTTTAAATATTTATTTAAGAGCAAAGAACCGATCACTGTGAGAACAGCGGTTGACTCAAATTGCACACTGCTAACAGAGGCATTATGGGACACTTGAATGTACCAGAATAGCCGGCCAGTTCGCCTGGAGCTAAACTGCTGGACATCACAGCAAAACTATTATCTGACAGCAATATTCAGATGTCCTTTATGCATCTTGTGTAAATGTTAGATGTGTTCCAGAAATGTGAGCGGCATATTAAGGCATCATTTGACGCAAGGGACCTGAATTACAAAACAGTAGTGCATGTGTCCTTCATAGGGAAGCAATCTTAGAGTGCATAAAAATAAGCTTTTTCATTTGCAAAATATTGTTTTTCATTTGCATCTCTTTGCAGGAAATTGAAACTGTACAAACTGGTCAAAATAACTAAAAAGATGCTATGTTTGCAGATCATGCGTGCTGGAAAGAAATCAAGTTCACATTCATGTATAAACAACACAGTACTTTTAAAAAATGATACAGTATGTGATGGAATAAGGCTGATATTTTTCTTAACTTTCATGCATATTTGCTTTCTCTCAGTCCTTCACATTGCTGTTGGGTGTCATTCCTGAGATTTGATTTTGTTGAAATCCAACAGACAGTGAACTGGAACTTCCACACATCTAGAAACGCTGATTAAAGTCAACTGGAAGGATCTCTTAATTTTTCCACGAATGTATTTCACAAAAACCAACTCAAAAGTTTTAGTTTAGGAAAAAATTTGTCATGTGTAAATGTGCCAAAACTATGAAGTAAACAAAATATTTACACGTTTTTGTTAAAGAGATTCTTTTACTGTTACTTTTCTTTTTTAGTTTTATAAGAATTAAGACTTGTCATTCAACTGAAGTTTTACCTTCAAGTGTTTATTTTGGTAGTCACGCCACACGACACATTTACAAACAGAGATTGCTCCACCGGTGGTGTGAAAATGAAGCGAATCTTATCAGGGATGTGTGTAAAAGTGAGATCCTGTTCTGAAGTGATTATTATTCATTTCAGGAAACCGCTATCTGTGCCTGTGAAAACATTAAATTCAGGAGAAAAAAAAAGAAAGTTGGTCAGTGTACAGTTTTATCAGTGTGGTCAAAATCTGAAGACCACATTCCCCTCTCATTAATCTGCTTCTCATGATGCGTTTCATCTCCGCACGAAGCACCTCATCCAGTTTAGGAGGTTTTGCTCCGAAGCGAAAGCCTTTGTTCCTCTCTGACTTTTCTTTTCCCAGAAATGACGTTAAAAGAATGAAGACAGAATTCATTACGTTGATAGAAGCATAATTAGGTGACAGAAAGCATTGGGAACAATTAGCAAACTGGTGAAACGCAGAGAACTGACGGTTGATGCCCATCTCCTCAACAATCTGAGCAACAGCCTGCTTGAGCAGCTGGCACGCTTGTCCTCTGAATCTGGACTGACAGCAAACTGAAGGAAAGAAAGAGAGGATGTAAAGCAGATAGGAATAATAGGCATTGTGAACTCTGAAAGAGGTGATGTTTGAATGATTTGATCCAAAGAATACACTGATGTTGGGCAGCATCTTTTCGAGGCGGTGCATGATTGTTGATCAACAGGGAGTATTGTATCTTCAGAGGGCAAAAGGAGAAAAGTGATGTGAAAAAAATCAACCCAGATGTCCTATTCTGTGAAAACACACATTTGTGGAATGAAAAGCGTTTTACATGCGTGCATCTCTGCCGATTGATTTTTTTTCAGGAAGATTTGAAATGGCATCCACAGGGGGTAATTCTGATGAACAGATGTAGAGGAACCAGATTTGTGTTGAAGACAGATTGGTTCTGCTTTCATTCTTGCTTTATCTGATACACGGAAACAAACTGACAAAGAATTTGATCACAGACTGTCAAACCGCATCAGTCAGTCCGACAAACCCGATGTTGCTCGCGCTCATGCGGACACATGCACTTGTAGAAAAACAGTATGTGCCTTAAGGGCAGCGCAGCTGAGAGGAATGCAGTGGTAGCTGAATATCAACAGTGCTTCCCTTACGAGGAAACCTTCTGTATTGTGAGGTTAAGACCACTGTTCGTTTTTTGGACTGTGGGCCAATCCAAAGTGATGTTCCGGGGAAATGTGTACGTAAGTATTTTACAAGGTAAAATGTAAATCGAACCAAAACCCCCTTTTTAATACCTATTCAAAATAATTCATGATTTTCTTCTAATTATTTTAGGATACGGTACAATGAATTACTGGATAACAATCATGTTTAAGGACCACTGGCATTCACAGGCTTTATAGCCCTTTATATTCTGGTCAAAATTCCCTGTCTTAAGTGCTTTCTGTCTACATAAAAGACACATCAAGGTGGCAAATATATTGTGTTTACTTTTTAATGCTGCACAAAGGCAGCCTGTATTTATTAACATAGGCATCACAGTCGAGGGAAGCAATGCATCACACACTCTGATATCGATTCGCCTGTGCAGTAGACCAAAGACACGATGATTGACACATCAAAAATAGTATCACTGTGTTATTCTATTAGCAATACTGTTTTACCCAACTCTTTAAAGTGATAATTCACAACAAAAAATTATTCGCTCACCCTTGTGTCATTCAAAACCTATATGACTTTCTTCTGCAGAACAAAAAAGAAGTTGTTTGGAAGAACGTTGGCAACCAAACAACATCGGCTCCCATTGACTTCTATTGTATGGACACAAAACCAGTGAGACATTTCTCAAAGTATCTTCTTTTGTGTTCCGGTGAATTATCCCTATAGCATCTTTGATTTTTATCATAGAGCACAGTCTGTTCTGCGATTTAACTATGAACAATACATGACATCTTGTCTTCTCTTGAATCAAAAGAAGCCAAAACAAGGTAAAGGACAGAACAAAAGTCTGTTATTCATGTTTTGTTGTTATGAACTGTTTTACCAAAATCCATGTTTATACGTCTTAGAAAACTAACACAGTCTTGTTTTGCAGTCCTCTAGGTGGCGGAGACTTTAGAAGTGCAGAAGTTTCCGTTGAGGCCGGTTTGGTGATATCACAACTCTAAAATCTGTCTGACTCACAATCGTGTTCTTTACTTTTCCTGTGAGGTACACACTTTGTTCCTTTCACATCTACAGGCGAAGCTTAGATTGATCTCCTGACCGCCTTCGCTCCTTTCTTCCAAAGAGGCCGTGTTGAACCAATACACCTGCCAGAACCCAGAGCCTCCCTTAAGTGAGAGATTCTTTGAATCCAGAGAAAGTGCCAGAAACGACACTGGAAATGAAATATTCACTGCGCGCGAGAAAGTGAGAAACTGTCAACGATTGTATCACACCACATGATGAGAAATTCAAAGCAGCGCGAGGGTCAGAGCGAAATAACGGCGTAAACACGCAGAGGGTACAGCTTGTTTTTACGCCGCTTTCAGAGATTTTGTTATGAAAATGAAAATAACATTTTAGATATCTATAGTCTGAAATGTTTTTATAGTGTGGGTATACAACGAGCGGAGCTTAATAACAGGGGTAGAGAGTCGAGGGCAGCTGTCAAAGCGTGACATAGAGATGGGCCAAGAGAGAAAGATGTGGAAAGACAAAAAGGATGATGAAAGCGAGCAGGAAGAATGAGTAATAAGTCTGGAGACTTTCAGCAGCCAATACCAGAGAGAGAGAATTGAAAGGATGGCAAGATGGATGGACAGATGACTAAACGGATGAAGATGGATGAGCCACGGAAGATGGATAACCCTGCTTGCCTCTCCTTGTCTCCCTACTAAAGGTCAGAGGTCAAGGCCGTCCTCTGCATGCGTGTGCACTTTCATGTAAGTGTGGGTGTATTGTAAGCCAGGATTTCAAGGGATAGTTTATCCAAACATTCCTTCATCATTTAATCAAACTGACTTTCTTCTGTAGAACACAATAGAAGATATTTTGGAGAAGATTGGTAACTAAACAACACTGTCCCCCATTGACTTCCATTGTATGGACACAAAACCACTAAGACATTTCTCAAAATATTGTCTTTTGTGTGCCACAGAAAAAAGAAAGAACATGAGAGAAAATAAATAACAGAATTCTGGATGTTTACAATATGTGTGCACGTAAGTTGTCATTTCAGTTTGTTATAATTCTTTCTCAATTACGTCCTGTTGTTTACCAGCGTGCTTTCTCCAAATTTCCAATATCTCCCCTAAAAGAGCATCTTGCTTCGGAAACTGCTTTCAAAATGACTCATTTTGCAATAATTGACTAAATATTTCCCTCCCCTCCTTTCTTCACAGCAAGTGGGAGAGAGATCACAAGTTCAAAGATATGCCAGGATCCATTAACATGTGTTAGAGACGCATCCCCTGTGTTTCACACTGAAATTGAGATCTCTCTTTTCACTCTCTGTGTGTCTCTCTTTCTGTGGCCTACAGATAGATACGCATTTTTATTTCATAGTCTTTTCTGGCTTTTTGCTTTTTAATAATCTTATGCCCAAAGCAGTACAGTGAACACATTTAAATGACACCCTTAATGAGTTCCAGCAATAATAGCATTTCTAATGAAGACGATGATACAAGAGAAAGAGAGATAAATAAAGTATCCATTCAAGATAACATATGTTTGTCCCGAAGTTTGTTCCTCTGATACAACATCTGAATATCTGCTTGGGTGAGTTCTCATTGATGAAACCAGAAACATCTGTCTGCCATTTCTGATTGGGTTTCTGTCAGACCAGTAGTGTTGTGATATGGTACCATCGACCAGGTGTGGAACATATGGCAACCACGGTGCATATGTAGAGATAATCCCACATTATAGAGCACGAGTGATCAGACATCAGTCCAAACATCACTCAGATTGAAACAAGAAACACTTTTAACAGAAATCAAGAGTGAGATGCTTTTACACTTTACTTCAATTTTTTTTAGGGGGGACCTTTATGTGTTGTCTTCGTTTTAAATGGACCCTTGAATTTTAATTGCACAAACCTGTCAGTTCAATATGAAATAATGATGAAATCAAGGCTTATTATTGCAAAGAACTTTTCCATTTATCATTGAAATCGAAGTATAGAAATAAAATGTGAATTATTTGATATTTGAGGGAATAGTTCACCAAAATATGACCCTCATGTTATTCAAAAAAAAATTGTATATCTCTAAAAAGCACCTACATATCCGGCATTAAAATAATACAAATGACTCCTGTGGGATAAAGCTCCAATGTGTCATTTTTTGTAGGATCTATTGACATAAATGCAATATAATATACAGTACATAACTATGTCTTCAGGCGTGTATAAAGATCTTACATATGAAGTGTTGTGTTTTTATTACCTTAGAATGAGCTATTTCTATCTACATACACCGTGGGTCCCCTTGCAGTTCACCATGTTGTTTCTACAGTAGCCCTAAACAGACAAACTGCTCTACAGAGCGTTTCGGAAAAATCGTTACTCCTTCGACAAAGAAGTGAAAATGTGACGACATCTTAGTCCTGTGAGATCCGCCGTAATGCTTCGAAAGGGAGGGATGGAGTGAGCCATTGGTTGCAATTCGCAACCTCACCACTAGATGCCGCTAAAATTCCACATTGCTCCTTTAATATCTTTTTAAATTAAGGGAGAATTTTCATATGTGCATGAACTATTCCTTTACATAAATGGACTTAGTGTTGTTAATTATATTTGAGATGTGTTAATGTTCTGAATATAATACATTTTATATTGCTGTATAGATCAAGATAACTAAATTAATGCTATTCTGTTTTTTTGTCTCTCTCTAGCTCTTTATATTTTGTTCCCTCCCTGTTCATCTCATAAATGATAGAAGCAGAATTCAGCACTCATGTTTGGGCTCCTGTGGGACTCGTGGTGTGTGCTGAAATTGTCCTGCAGCTCAAGGTCATATTATTATTTTTTTCCACCTCCATTCTCTCTCCAGGAACACCCATAATGAAACTGTCCCCATTATAGGGCTCTTTTATGGGCCTAAAATGGGAATATTGCCAGCGTCAGAGCGGTGATGTCTTGTCTGCCCCGGTGTGTGCTTGGTGTGGTTTGCTGAGAACACCACGGAGTGATCATTTTTAATGAGAGAGCAGGAGTCTACACCTCTCCCCACTCATGGATCCTGCAGGATGGGAAGGTGACAAGACAGATTATGAGAGAGAGAGAGAGAGAAGAGGAGTGAGGATGTTAAAAAGACCAATGATGCTAAACCTTTTTTTCTGAAGCTTGCAGCTGTATAGTTGCAGAAGGGATTGTGGGATTCAGTTTAACTTCTTTTGATTAGTTCTCTTGAGAGTGTGTACCAAAAGTTTAGGCTACGTTCCACTGTTTAAGCATTTTAAGATATGTTAATTAAATGATTTATGATTTATTATTTTTTGTAGGTATAATGAAGCTCCAAGCCAGGAACATCCAGAAAGGTAAAATACAACACAAGCATTTGTCTACCGTTCTGTCCCAAAACACAAGACCACAACTGTTCAGTCATTGTCCTCGCATTCCACTGAAAAAATATTAAAGGACTTTACTTTTATGTGCTTTTTAGTAATAAACTTAAAGGTGGTTTCCCGGACAGGGCTTAAGACTTGTCCTAGACTAAAATAAATGTTGGAGCTGTCTAAACTGAAAACAGTTAGCAATGACATTTCTTAAAATACATCAGTGACATTGTTTTGCCTCAAAATGCACACCAGTAATGTTTTTTTGTAAAGCATGTTTGTAAAAACTACTTAAATGTCCTAAGATTCGTTAGGATCGGACAATATTCATAGGTGCAACTATTTAAACTATATTTAACTCTGGAATCTGAGGGCGCAAAAAATTTGAAGACTGAGAAAATCGCCTTTAAAGTTGTCCAAATGAAGTCCTTAGCATAGCATATTACTCACAAAAATCAACTTTGATATATTTACGGTAGGAAATTTACAAAATATCTTTCCTTAATATGCTAATGATTTTTTGCATCAAAGAAAAATCTATAATTTTGACCCATAAATGTTTTGTTGGCTATTGCCAAAAACATTCCCGTGCTCTGAATGGTTTTGTGGTCCAGGGTCACATATAACAGAGAAAAGTAACGTAATCATATTTACACTAACAGAAATCCAAGTATATTTGTACTCAGTCTGTTGATCAATATATAATTCAAATCTACTTAAAGTACAGTTACATTATATATACATATAATTGAATTAATAAGCTTCCCATTGATGTATGGTTTGTTAGGAGAATATTTGGCCGAGATACAACTATTTAAAACTCTGGAATCTGAGGGTGCAAAAAATCTAAATATTGAGAAAATCGACTTTGAAGTTGTTAATCGGAGTAGGCCGTTGTTAAGAAGAAAAAGGTTAGTTTTAACGCTCTCCATTGGCTTACCGCTGTAAGGACATTACGGAGAATAGATGAACCTGAAAGCCAAAATTCTAAGCTTTACATACATACCAAACTTGAGTGATCAGAAAGAAGACTGGGTTTTGAGACTCGGATACAAACCAAGACTTGTGATTTTGGTCTTAAGACCACATTAATAAACAGCTGTGGTCTGCAAAACATCAGAAGTAAATGCAGGAGTTTGTTAGAGAATACAATAGTAGTGTTCACCAGCATTATACACCACATGTTGTCTTTATAATGGCGGGCAACATTACATCTTCTTTAAAACAAGTGACTATATGAGTAAATATAAATTGACAAGGCACCACTTATCAGCACATGGACATTAGCAATAAATGGAGGTGGTAATTGGATTTGTCTTTCATTCAAGTAATTCATTCACAGATTATACAAGACAAGCGCTCTGTTTATTAAAACAGAAAGACAGAGGAGGTGACTTGGAAACTCATGATGAGCTAAATACACTTCCACTCTGAGCTCTCCGTACATTTAAACTAAACCGTCAGAACATTTGTCTACAGCCTTTTTCTTCTAATTGCATTTGAGCTGTAATGTTTGTTCTTGAACTTTGTAAATATACCATATCATTATGTTCAATTTACATAGTTATATTACTGGATAAGCGGTTAAAGGCCGACTTTGCGTTGAATATGTCAGATTTTACTTATCAGGGGTGAGTGAGATATTGAAGTAATTGCTCAGTTAGGGAGTTTTGCTCCTATGAATTAATACCGAGGAGGTGTTGATTTCTGATTGAATAGACATAGAGCTCATTGTGTTCACCCCCCGGCTCATGTTCACATAAAATCAAAAACATAACACAAACTGTAAATATAGCATCTCAAATACACGCACACAGATTCACAAATAACAAAAGAACAGGCAGATGCTATGTCACATGTTTTATTCATTTGCCAAATCGTGTCTGGCTCAACTCTGCAGAGGCCTCAGAAGTATCAGAGATTGCAATAAATGAGAACAACAAAAGCAAACACAGGGAGAAAGTGATCGAGGTTAAAAAAAGAAGTTAGAGGTGAGCAAACTGGAGACGAGACAGTAGAGCTTAGCGGTAGAAGACAGTGGGCTCTTCAATTCGTCCGACTACACCATTATCACGGAACAGCACACTGGATGTCACACCCTGCTGAGATGTGAACATGACACTCTCCCAATCCCTCTCTCTCTTTCTCTTCCTTATACGCACATACTCTGTATTTAGTTTTGCCTTCATTTTTCTTTCGCTTTCAGAGGTGGTTCTATCATTTTCTTGTGTTTCTTTCACTGTCACACCAGCTTGTTTTCATACTTTACCACTTTCCCCCCTCCTACACTGAATGGGAATATTAATAGTGTTTTTAATCTCATATTCTACGTCTTTGTGGATTTGACATTTCTCCTGCTTTGTTATTCATTATCAGTGAGCGATGTTGTTGTCTTGGGTCCCGTGGTGAACTTGATTGTGCAGAGATCCATGTGTCCCTGTCGACATCATTGTTGGTTCTAAAAACATAATTCCATATTGGCTGAGAACTGATGCAAAACTGTGTAAATGCTTTAGAAATCAATTGAAGTTGAAGACATGTTCACACCGAATATGATACCTATTAAGTATTTAAAAATATATATTTATATCTGGGAATAACTGATTGGTTTGGGGTTCATTTAATGTATCTTAATTCCTTCGATCCTTTGATCCTTTTGAACTGTTTTTTTTTATCTGAAAAAGGTAAGTAACACGGTAACATTTGTAGCAATAGCCAAATATGTATTGTATGCGTCAAATAAAATATATTTTTCTTTTATGCCAAAAACACCGTAAATATATATTTACCTACCGTAAATATATCAAAACTTTATTTTTGTGAGTGGATGCAGCAAAATTGCTAACAAAAATGGTGGGAAACACGTCTACAAACTTCACTCGCTGCTGTCCACTCTTTAGGAATTACCCACTCAAATTTGGTATCTCTGAAAAGCTTAGAATTTCAACTTTCAGGGTTCTGCTACTTTCCACAAAGTCATTACAGAGGTAGGGCATTAGAGAGCGTTAAAACAAACCAACGGCCTGCTACAGCCCCTCTGGTTAATAACTTCAAAGTTGATTTTCTCAATATTTAGCTTTTTTTGCACCCTCAGATTCCAGAGTTTTAAATAGTTGTTTCTCGGCCAAATATCACCCGATCCTAACAACCCATAAATCAATAGAAAGCTTTTTTATTCAGCTTTCAGATGATGTAAAAACTCATTATCGAAAAATTGACTCTTAAGGTTTTGTTGTCGTGTGTCACATATATGTTTTATGGCGAGGAAAACATGTTCCAGAATGTTGCAGATGAACAGTTGTTGGAATAACTTTGAGAGTGATTTTTCTCCAGCTGATGAACACTGACTCCACTCACCCTGGACACAAACTTTTTGAACTGTTGCCCTCTGGCTGGCGCTTCAATTCAATTTTATTTATGCTGTAAAGCGCTTTTGCCAATGTGCATTTTTCCAAAGCAGCTTTACAGGAGAAAATAAGGAAAACAGAAAAACACAGAAAAGGTAAAAAACAGCACAGTGCATGGTGTTTATAGAACAAACAAGATCATTCTAATAAATAATATAATAAAAGCAGTCTCCCGGTGAGCAAGACAACACGGCCCTGTGGCGAGGAACCCAAACTCCAATGATGAATAAATGCAGAAAAAAACCTCAGGAGAAAACCAGTCTCAGCCGAGAGAGCCAGGTCTCCTCTGACGTGTCACTGCTGCACTCACTGACTTTGATTAAAACTTACTGAGTAAATGTTTATGAAGAATAGGAAGAGTTTATTAGTTGGGATTTGGTAAATTTAATTTGTTGAAACTGTTTGGGTCTAATTTTGTCTCATTTTGTGATCAATAGCAGACACATTATAAGCAGGGAAAATAATAATGGCATAATGTAACTCAGTGCAGCTATAACTTACAACCGCTGTCATGTGATGTAAGTTTAGCATTAAATACTAAGTATTGTAAATTTAGCATTAATGTGACAAGTCCGTCTTTGCTCTTGGATGGTGATGGAATTGCCTGAAACTGGAGCTGGGATTGTCAGTCAGTCCGCAAGCTCTTGCAGGAGGATGGCACAGGATGTTCAGCTGGAGCTGGCGTAATCCCTAGTTAGGGATGGGCGTATGACGTTCATCTGGGCCTGGCGTAATCAGAGTGCTTCAGAGAACTAAACACCAGGACTCCCAGACACAGAAGCAGATTTTTCCCTCAGGCCATCTCCCTCCTAAACAGTTAACTGCTCCTCAAGAGCAATATTACACTTTTTTACTGCTCCTATATTGCACATTATAATGCCTTACTGTATGTACATTTATTTCTACATAACACTACCTCTGCACACAACATTATCCATTTGCACAAGTGTATATAGCCTACCATCTGCAAATAGTATAAATTCAACAATAAACTACCCCGTACAATGTCTCTTATGTTTTATTCCCATTCTGTACAATATTATTTTATAAACAGTATGCATCATTACTTTTTACACTGTCTTTATCTCTATTATAATTTGTCTTGTCAACTTCAGATCAAAAGCTTTTTAAGATGAGAATCAACACTTGACCGGTAGTTATCGTTATAGTTCACTCTTGGTGTAAACAGATCTTAGGGGGCTTTGTAACCCTCACCGCCTTTCTTACAATTCATTTTGAAACCTGAGGTCATTTATTCAAAACTGTACAGAAATATTACTTGCATTAGTTTTTTTTCAAAAACAGACGTGAGGAGACGTGCAATTTTATTCACTTCCACATATTGTATAATTTAACAAGACGCAATTTTTACAGCTATAAATATAATTAGGTTATAAAGGTAACAATAAATAAAGTGGCATTAATGGATGTCTTTGTGTGGCTGTGAGACATTAATGCCAGGCCGGCACCCTTTAGAGCGCTCATTATTCACAAGTGTTCTGCCCTCCAGAGTGAGCCGAGCTCAGCGATGCTCATTTCAGAGTGGAACTCATCCAAGAACTGTAGAGGAGGACGATAAGTTAAAGTACTAAGAACCAGACTGGTGCCAGACAAAATGTTGAATTTAAATGACTGATGTCCAATAAAAAAGGAACAACTTGAGAAAAAAATTCCAACAACCAATAAGGAAACCACAGGAGTATAAAATATGCAGAACATTTCATGCATTCATAACTTGACAGTGTCACAAGGTCAACATGTTTACACAAAGTTTCCACGAATATACTGACTTTTTTTGTCAGTATGAGGTAAGGTGTTTCATTTACATTCAGCTCAGCCTCATCTGCATTTTAAGCTTCAATAGCTTTGTCCCCTTCAGATCTTTTTAATGCTCCGTATGAGAGTGTGATGAAAAGGTGAGTGGAGTTGAATTAAAGGGCCAGCTGTCTCTGGTTAGGGTTTGTTGAGCAATCATTTCCATATCTGGTTAACTTGGTCATTCATCTCTCCGGTGAATGCCTTGTTGGGGAATAAAAGCTGTAAATCTGGAATGAATTCTCGTGGTTACAGGCAAGGCATGCTGGCATACTGTAACCTTGACGATGAAAGGCTACGCATTAAAGTTTATAAATTTTATTTCCCAGCGTGTTTGATGGTGTTAAAACCAGTATTTTAAAACCTAGACATTATGTGGTGTAAATATTAAAAAGTTCCAGTGCAAATCTTTTCTTTTATCTTTTAAAGTAAGAACGGAAAAGCAAAGTGAAATTAAATCAAATCTTATCTTGCTTGCTAGGCAAACTGAGAGTTGCTGCAGCCGGGCTGTGCAAAAACTACCCAAATCATCTCGTGACAGCGTGGTTTAAAAGCGCTTGGAAGGGATTTTAAGCACTGTTCATCTGAGGAAAAGATGAATTACTACCAAAACTCAGCTAATATTCTGAATGCATACTGTACAAGGTACTGTACAGGTCAATTACTGTAGTGATGATGGGTGACTAAATGTACAGATTGTGAAAGCTAATTTTCTCAGAATAAGTGGCGGTAAAGGTTAAAATGGACCTTTAAGAGCTTCATATGTTACTGTAATTCCTCTGCAACATTCAGGCCTGGACTCTTTTACATTTTATTTTTCAAGCAGCAGTTTTTCATGCAGTCTGTATGGAAAAGAGGCTGTTATAAATCTCAGAAATTTCTGAATCCATTTCGAGATCCCTCAGGCTGACGAAAGAAGTGAACAAATTAAAAATAAACACAAAGTGGTTTAATTGGAGAAAATCTCAAAGTTCCGTTTTGAAAAACGGTCTCATGGTCGCAGTTACGAATTCATCGTATGCGAAAGACTGTTTTGGGTCCTCCCTGTCTTCGCTTACAACATTTTGAAAGTTTAGTAACAACACTATCTGGGGCACTATATGACCAGTGGTGAAATGTTTTTTCTTTGTTATTTTATTTATTAATTATAAGGCTATTTATTTCATTTATTAATAAAGTTTACTATACCTCTAATTAGTTCATTTGTTTCTGTATTTCTGCCATTTAAAAAGCAGATATGTAAGTTGTGGCCTATGAATAGTTTAAACATCACTTTATCTGTCAATTTATTGCAGGCTATGACTAAATCATCATGGTTGTGCTGTGTTATAAAACTTTCAGAGGTCAATTGAGTTCAAAACAGGCCAGGCAATCAACTGACAGGTGGCAGTGTTTGATGATGTAATTTCCTGCACCTGTCACTCTTGCAGAAAGGCGCTGCTTCTACATTTCATTATGATGGCTTGCCTCATTCGCTTTGCGAAGGTCAGGGAGTTTAGGTATTAAGTTCATGTGAGGCCTCTTAAATTAAGTGCTCGAAATTCGAGTTCGACGCTCGAGCCGGTAATTCAATTTGTCCGCAGTCCAAACTAGGGCTATTTTATTTCCTATTTCGCAAATACTTCATCTAACCTTGCGCGTTTCTCTATAACTAATGAGGCGTGCGCGGAAGAGTAGAAACAGAGCAGGAACACAGCATCCTGTGTTGCACGGAGAGATTTATCAGAGGGCATTTAAAGCACAGAAAGTAAATGATCCAACAAAATGCATTAACCTTATTTACTAGATAGAGAGGCTTATTAGATCGCTCACCACAATGAGCTCGGCTTGGTGTCTCTGTCATTTCCAGCACATTAAGAAACGCACAAATCAGGCATTTGCTAAGTTTATTACATTATTTAGCCGACGGAATGACCTTGATGTTTCCTTGGAACATTTAACCAACCCCAAGGTAGACATTATAGTGATGAATACGCAGGAACACTGACAGCCGCAGAATCTTATCTATTTACGGAGCACCAGAAAGAACCTCTCTCTCTCCTTTTCTCTCTCTCTCTCTCTCTTCCTGTTTCTCATTTGGACCTCATGCTGTGATCTCTTCACTCATTTGTCATTACACTCTGCTCATCCTCTGTCAACTCAGCAGTGAGTGTCGAAACCCGGCAAGGCTGCTCGTTCTCGCCATCCCCGTTTCATCTTTCTCTCTCTCTCTTTTCACACTCGCACAGTCCCTCGCTCCATCCAAACCCCTGTACCCAGGGACGTTGTGGTAATGTTTAATGCATTCAGTCCGAGTGTTTATTAGTCTCCAGCCGATGGTCTGAGTGTTTGTTCGGAAGCTGTTGTTGATAATTAAACTCCAGGAAAGACTTGCTTACGCCTCTGCAAAATCTTGACAGATGTCGCAAGGTATGCGCTGTTGCCTTAGGAACCACGGTTGTTTATTTGTAACTTGTAACTGGGCTTTAAATAGGCTGAGTAGTAAATGATGTGTTAATAAAGGTGTAAATTAAGTAAATAAAAAAATAAAAATAGGTGTAATGGAGTTGTGAAGCAGTGTTTATCAAAGTCAACGGATTTACCAACGCTTTTTTTGTCCAAGATGGGAATGCATGCAGCCAGCTGGACAACAGCATTTCTTCGGACGTTTTGGACACTTTAATCCATCCTCTATATATTATAGACAAACTGACACATTGTGGAATTGTTTTGATGATTATCACTTCAACCAATGTTGTTTATTATTTATTTTTGTTATTAAAATCATGTTTTACAGTTATTATTCATGTCTGAACTCCGCGAAGCACTGCATTGCTTCTCACCTTGGGTGGCAGTCATATTTACAGTTCAATTAAAACCTCAGCTTCTGCTCTCAAAAAGGTCAAATTGGTATTGACATCTGTTGCCAGTTTCAGCGTTTTGCATTTGACACACTTGTAGTCCGGCGTAAAATATCCACATAACTATTAAAATTTCTCTCGAGAGTTCAGAGAAGTCAAAGGCAGAATTTTGTTTACAAAGATCCACACTTACAGGGATGGAATAAAACCTTCTCCAAATCCACAAAACCCCATTTAACCTCTTCATCATCTCAGGGATGGTTTCTGTTTCCCATTCTCGAATGAACTGATGCTGGGATGCAGAGCGAGTCTCTGACCTGTCACCTTGTGGGAGGAAGCCCCCCCCCCCCCCGCACTCCCTTTACCTCCACGCAGACTGCAGTGCACACATTCTTCTGATCAATACGCAATCACCTGTTCTGTTCCTCGGCTACCCGGCCATCAAAACTGTTTACAAAGCCAACAATTACTTTCTGAGATAGCGTTTTAAATTACTGGCACTAACTACTGTGCTACTTCCAATGTGCATGAGGATTAAAAGGAAACGTGTCTTACATCTACAATTTGACTGGTGGTTATTTGATTCTTTTTTGTGTATTAACTTACATTATTATTCTGCTTTTACGCATTGATTTTTTCTAGTGAGAATAAATTAATTCTTGAAGAATTGTCATGGTCATTTTTTCTTGCAAATTAATTACTTGCTGGCTTTCTGTTACTCATACACACTTGGTTATGAACAGTCTGCGTAGAATCTAATGCGTTCACTGCAGTGTTTTGTTTTTCTTGTTTGATTAGGAAATATAACTATGGTAGGTCGGTCTTGCTGTGTTAAAAACTGCAATAGCATTACGCAGGTTCTTTCACTTTCGATTTCTTCATATATCAAACAAAACAAGTAACGGTACATATCAAAACAATAATAGCAGCGGAGTATGATCCATCGATGCTCCCTGGTTTTTGCGGTGCATTGTGGGAATTTTTATGGAACAAACGTTTCAGTGCACTGGAAGGATTTTGCGAATGAGACAGCCCTTAAAATGGCTGACACCCTGGTCAGTGCCCTGATTACTAAACAAGGGAGCTGATTGAGACACAGGCACTGCGTTCCAATTTGCCTATTTATACTATGCCCTACTAGTAGGTACTGTTTTTGTGTTGGAATCGTAGGTACTTTTGAGTGCATGGCAAACGAGATTGCACACACTGGGGCTTCATCTGAAATCGCCTACTTCCATACTATATAGTAGGCGAAAATGAGTATGAGTCATGCATAGTATGTCCGAAACCTCAGTATGCAAAAAACAGTAGGCGAGAAATACCCGGATGGTCTACTACTTTGCCCAGATTCGTGAGAGTGGATCGGATGGACAATTATCTATCCCAATGATACCACGGGAGCTGAGCAACGGTCAAATTTCAAAAGTAAGTCAAATAAATATAGCGGAAAACTTTAACGCGGAAGTCCGTTTTTAATGTAAGTGCCAATAAATGAATTTCTCAGACTAAATTATGTTTTTATCAACGCTCACGTGTAAATTGTTGTTAATACATCATAGGTCAAAGAGCATACGGATCACATGACCATAAAACATGGCGGAAGCAGTATGTCCGAAACGTATACTACTCCCACTCATACTATATAGAACGTACTGTTTTAACGGCCGATAGGTAGTTACTTATTCAAATTCAGTACGTAGTGTTACAGTATGCGATTTCGGCCATAGTATGGGACATACTAACAAGAAGCGGAAGTGGCCGTCGTTGCCTAGACAACATTGTGGCCAATAACTGTCACACACATCAAAATACGACTCTTCTTTCCATTAGGGTATTTATTTATTCATTCATTATTTCGTATGTAATGTTTACTGTATACTTACATTTGTTAATTTTGTGACGCATCAGTTATATAATTTATTAACGCATTGGAGCGTCACTAAATTCCGTCTACTCGCGGTGAGTTGTGGGTAATATCAGCTGTTAGAGTGTGCATCATTCTGCACTTCGAATTTCTACCGGAAGTAGTAGACCATCCAGGAATCTTTGGAAAACTATTTTCAACATACTACGATTTGGGACATACTAATTCTACTTTCGAATACTATTAGGACGGATAGTATGCTGATTGGAACGCAGGGAGGGTATGTCTGCAGTAGTAATAGCTCGACGTCGCCCCCTGGCTTTAAGTGAATGTGACACAGCGTGAGACGGCAGGTGAAATCACATGACTTAGCGAGAAACGAATTTGATTGCTAAGTAATGTTTTTAAGGAATGTGAACATGAAGCCGCTATTTCTTCGGATGTGCACGCATTTTAGACTAAAAGCACGGTTGGACATTTTTTTAGTGAATCCACCTAATGATAGCCTACATCTTTGGAACTGGCCATTTTAAATGTAAGTATGTTTGTTTTGATTTTGCCTTGTTGTGAACTGCCGATACAATTTTGTGGAACCGATTTTTATCATTAGCGTTTACACTCAAATGTTACATTTATGTCGGTCTCGTTTTTCAATTTCAATATGCAGTAGAAAAAAACACAGTTAATATGCAATTGTTAAACTAATGCTGCGTTCCAATCCAGACATATCGGATTTAGGATATTTCCCACCTCAACCCGTATATAATTTCTTTAACATGGCTCTTTTAATGTTAATTAATAATTTTAATGTTTTAATATGCCCAAATCATTAGTAACATTAACGTTGGGTTGTTACCAAGTTAAATGCTTTTGGTGTTATTAAATCCAGACGTTATTTACGGGTTCGAGGTGGGAAATATTCTAAATCCGAGGTGTCTGGAACGTAGCATTTATCTTGCAATGGTCGTGGTTTCATTATAGTAAAAGCGTAGTAACCATTTTTTTTGGCTTTGTCTTACCACAGTTAAACAATGGTTATTGTAGTAAGACCATAATAAATCTGGGGGTATACAACAAACCATAGGGAAACTGGTTAATTTTCAGTGTGCACTCTAAAAATTGCTGGGTTGTTTACACCAGTGTTTGTTTTTCTATTTTACCCAACCATGAGTTGAAACAATCCACATTTTGAGGTGATGCGCTTGGAAGCTTACCTGTAGTTAGATAAACTATTTGGTTTAATTTTACATTAATTTGCTGTCGTAAAATAGATGCATTTTTATCGTATGTTATTGCATAAGATTTAATAAGAGGTCTGAGTGGAGGCTAATGCAGGTGCTTGTTTATTTATTTACTTCACAATGACCTGAGCGCTTGCATTTCTCCTGTACATTTGCACTGGCCTCACTGTAGTACTTTTAAGTGTTTACCAGCACTTTTATAAGTGATGGGAAATTCACAGCACTCCACACTAATAATGGATGACATCTCGTAATGTTTAATAATCTCAAATGAGGCAGCTCTATGCAAATTCTTTTCCGTTGGTGGCAATTTGTGTATGGTTAATTGCCCATTAATATCCATTAGTTGGGTTGCTTGTATAATGCGTTGTGGTGTGTACGCTCTTAGTGGTGTTCCCTTCAGAGTTGTATTGAATACATTTGAATGACTCTAAGTAGTGGCCATGCTTTTCTTAAATCTGTTTTCTATGAAGAGCCATTACAAGCTTACATACTCTAAATGCTCCAGTAACTGGTATTAATATGATGAGAATTTAACATATGTGCCGGAAATATATTGACAAACATAGTTAAATGTTTTAAAAGCATCTTGAAACATGTGTGAGCTGTCAAATTTGACTGGTTTTTGCAACATCTTTCAGTCACAAAGCTCTGAAGGGTTGCGTTTTGAAAGCACACTTCAAAAACCATGTTCTTTGAAAGTTCTTTTTTCAGTTTTTTTTAGACGTTCAGGGAGCAAGTGAGAAGTGTGGGTACATTTCCTGTTATTCTGAGTGTGGCTGAAAGCCCATCAGTTAGTTAAAGCAAGGAAATGAAAGAAACACAAATTGTTTTTCTTTTTCTTTTATGAGAAGTTCCGAGATGTTCCCAATGGTGGTGGTGGTGGTGGTGGGGGCATGTTGTCTTCTTGCCTTCTTGTCTTCTTTAAACTAATTTTCAATCCTTCATCGAGGACTGAATGTAAACTAGTAAAAGAAAGAGAAATGATTAAATTAGATGAGATGAAAATATCTCTGTAATAACATTGAATAGGTCAGGGTCAGCTGGTCAACTCAATCTGTGAGAAGGGGACCCGCTGTGTATGTAGATAGAAATAGCTCATTCTAAGGAAGTAAAAACATAACGCTTCATACACCTCTGAAGACATAGTTATGTATATTATATTGCATTTCTATCAATAGATCCTCCAAAAATTACAAACTGGACTTAAATAAATTGCTGTCGTGTACTTTAAACGTAACCTCAGACTCCAAACAGGACATGGGGCTTTACTCTCAATTTTTTTTCTATTAAATTGTCAAGAATTGTTAAGCATGTAGCTCTGGTTTGTAGGTGGCCCTACTCAGCAGACAGCATGTAATCCACTTAACCAATAAAACAATTTGTCCAAGTCTTAGGCCCCGAGGCAGGTAAACCCTAAACCAGCTCTAGTCCATGTCTGAAGCCTTCCCTCATTCAGTCGAGGAAGCATTGACATTCACTAGACCAAATTCACAGGCAGAAAACAAAGGCTCGATCATTTCCGATGGCAAGATCAAGGCGAAATCAGAGAATGAAAGACCAAGGTTGAAAGGAATGGACAGAGAATTGTATTTATCCAAATAGAAAGATCTTCTCGCTCTATTGATGTCAAACAGCCTATCCGTTCACAGCAGAAAATATGAGAGAGTTCAAACTTGCCTGTGTGTGGTTTCAAAGTTTGGGGGATTTATGAAGTAAATTTCACCTAGAGCGAGAACGAGGGTATGCGTTCATGTCTGGGCGATCGGTGAGTTTGTGAATGTGTGTGTGCTCCTGTCATATGTTTAGCGATGTATTGGGTTTATTTGCTCTGCAAACGGTTTATTAAGTCAGGAGCCTGCCGGTGCTTCGGGCCCTTGCGTTCCTCTAAATCATCCTTCATTTTTCCAGCTGCCCTCATACGGCCCCTACAGTGAGTTTCGGCTATTTACCGCCTTGTTTTGTAGTACACATCCAATCTCAGCAGCATAGCAAATAACGTGAAAAAAGGGATATGGAGCGAGAGAGGCAAAAATGTGGGGGTTGTTTTTTTATGAGATTTTGTATAAATCTAATTCATACATAGCAAAGGTAATGGAAGGTGGAGAAGACACCTGCTCGGATTCAAAGCTGTCATCTCCCCATCTCCCTGAACAGATTGGATGATAGCATGAAAATGTTTGCTGCAATTTCCCTTCCCTGTACCCCTTCCTCTCTCACTCCTTCTCTCTTATCTGTCTGTCTTCCACTCGTCCTAGCCTGCGCTCGCTCCCTCACTCTTTTGATAACAGTTCGGCGTGACTTGTACCATTTATCAAAATGCCTTGCAGAGCCGCAGAAACTCAATAAATTATTCTGACAAATTATGGCATCAGTGGAGATGTGCCTCTGCTGTTTTCTGACTTTGCCAAAGCCGTTGGTCAATATCTGGGAGTCTGATACTTTTTAGCGGAATTATCTGTTCAGCTGTGAAGTCTGGTGTGAGGGAGAAACTAAATAACTAGCGATGCTTCTAGCTGTAACAAAACTGTGTTTTTCTTCTTGCCTAGTAACAAGCTGCTGTATCCAACCAATGGATATTTGCCCAATGTGCTACACCAAGTAGCGGTGTAGCACATTGGGCAAAATCAAAAACGCTGTTCTGGAATGATCACTCTCTCTTATATAGACGGTTTCAGGGGCAACAACATAAGCGTTATGTGGCCCAAACCAGTGTTGGGTAAGTTACTCTGAAAAAGGAATTACTTGTTACTAATTACACATTCAATAGTGTAATTAGATTACTGTACAAATTACTCTCTCCAAAAAGTATTTAAATACTTATTACTAATTACTTTCTATATCTTATATCAACCTTGATTAGTTAAGTGAGTCAAGGATAGACATAAAACGACTCTTAATTCATTCAAATAAATCATATAAAACTACATAAAGTACAATTATTAACTGACTTGTATAACAAATGTGAGAAAGATACATTAATACATGCATTTTAAAGTTAGATTTTGAATTTTAATGTCAGTTCCACTATTGTATACATTACACAGTATTTAATTCAGTTACATCAGAAGTAACTGTAATTTAATTACAGAACAAATAAGAGTAATCACTTACTTTACTTTTTTAAGGGAAACGTAAGTAAATTACAGTAACTAAGTACTTAGTAACTAGTTACACCCAACACTGGCCCAAACTTAACTTCCGGTTAACCTCTGCAAAGAATCTTTAACTGTTGAGTAGTTTTAATTTACTTTAATACAATTAATTACGGCTGCACGATTATGACAAAAATCATAATTGTCGATTATTCACCTCGATAGTGTAATTGCGATTATTACTGTCGATTAATAGATTTTACTTTAAAGGTTTGAAATGTTTTATAACTTTCTGTGACGCAGCTGCATGCCATATTCTTTCTATAAACATCCAAAACGAAATAATATGTAAATAACAAATAATTATGGAAATAATTATGTTGTCAATTAAAAATCCAAAACAAATAGCTGAAGGACAGGTTAACGTATTAATTCTCTGATTCACCACTGTATCCAGTGTCCAAACACACTGCCGAAATGCACAGAAATGAGCGCAAATGGACATGGCTGTAATTGAGGCTTTTGGCAATTATATAATTGTTTCACCCGTAATTGTAATCCCGATTAGTTTTTCGATTAATTGTGCAGCCCTACAATTAATATAAAACATTCATTTGAATAAATATTTATAGAAATTAAAAAATAAATTGCTATTACCAAACACAGACCGGAAGTTAACTTTGGGTCAGTGCGTGTGTCCGATTAAACTGCATAGTGTTGGAAAGTCAAACTCTATACAGGTTATCTATACTTTCTTTTACGTAGGATTAAGTCAAATTACATCAAACTGACATTTATTTAGCAAAATCTGATAACTTTACATAACATTACTATAAGCAGAGCAATTAAAGTTATGTAGATAATTGATAAGATCTCTTGAATAGCTTCAGTGTAGCTAGATGTTTATTTTGTTAACAGCTTGTAGTGTATCTAATTATTTTTCAGCCAAAGATTAGTTTGACCGTAGTCGAGCAAAGCTATGTGCAGTATGGCAAGATACAATTTTTAAAGTGGCTTCTTCAGCACATGTGAAGAGAGTCACATTTCTACTTAGCCTGTTAACTCCTAGCCAAAAAGTCCGATCTACGAGTGAAACACCCTGTCGTTTTCCTTTCAGATCTGATTTTGTTAGCCCAGTAACGGGGATAAGGAGGGTTGAAGCCATTGATGTTGACAAATGAGCAAAAGCAGTGTGGGTGAACACACATTCAAACACGATTTGGCTTGAGTGTTTTCAAGCAGTTTTTGGCCCCAAAAAATATGTATGGAGCAGAGGCGTTGCAGCATCACCCCCTGGAGTTAAGGGAGAAATTGAGTGAGGAGGGGATTGATATTCCGCAGAAAGAAAGTGACAGTCTCATTTTTGGGAAGAATGAAAGGGAAAAGAAACGAATAACCCGAGTTATCGGAGGGCGAGAAGCTGCGAGAGGCCTCAATGTGTTTAAAAAATGTTCACGCGACAGCAGGAAATCGATTAAGAGAGTTCTCAACTTAGCATGTCTTCGCAAATCACATTGTCCATTTTAATCAGATTTATTTGCTTATTTTTCATCTCTAGATATCTCACATTTGTGAAAATTATTTTGAGAAAAGTGCAGCCAAACAGGGAGACAAATCATGTTTCTAATTATTTCATTTATCTGATAGCAACTGAAACATCAAGCGTGCATTTCAGATATTGCGCTGATGAAATAAGGTGTTTATCGTAATCATCTCCACTCTTGAAGGAATAGTCATTGTCATTCAGAGAAATCAGGCGTAAATTAATAAGCTAATGGTAGATGTTTCAAGGATCCATAAATGGTCAATTATCACATTTTCAAATTCCTGAAAATGCTCTAATGGATAAATCAGATGAACAGTATAATGCACATATTTTCTTTTTTTCGAAACCACTGGCTTAAAAAATAAAATGCTGGGAAAGCATTTAAAATTGATTCTTCAAGTCAGTGCAGCCTGACATTCAGTTTTAAAGTATTTACCTGGTTTTAAAGGGATAGTTCACCCAAAAATGAAAATTCTGTCATCATTTACTCACCCTCAGGTTGTTTCATACCTGTATACATTTCTTTGTTCTGTTAAACACAAAGAAAGATATTTGTAAGAATGTTAGCAATTTTCAGTTCTGGGACATCATCCACTACCATAGTAGGAAAACAAAATGGTATATTGAAAACAAACAATTCTGGGGCACCTTTGACTACCATTTAATTGTACCTACTATGGTAGTTAATGATGTACCAGAAGTGAAAGTTGCTAACATTCTTACAAATATATTTCTCTGTGTCAGTGGTGTAAAGTATTGGAGTAAATGTACTTAGTTACTTTACTTAAGTATCTTTTTGGCTACTTTGTAGTTGTACTGAGTATTAAAGATATTAGCAACTTTTACTCTCTACTTGACTACATTTTTGAACAAGTATGTACTCTTTACTCCACAACATTTGTAATGAATAATGCAATTACATATTACATTTCGCCTGGTACCATCATTCTTTTGCGGCAGTTTATTTTTGATACAGAAGCATTAATATTGCCATTTACAGGGCATTGAAGGTACTATATCTTGTGGGTTTTGCTCTTACTTACTAAAACTTGTCAACATGGCTTCTTTATTTGAATACGAGTGCATTATCAATTAGGGTTAGGATAGGGTTATCAATGTCAATCGCTGGCGGTTTATATGTGAAATGAGGACATGACAGCAGCTGATGATGAGGCCGAAACCAGCATGTCCAGTTCAAAAAGGCTTTGACTTTTTAATTTGACTTAACATTATTTTATTTATCCGTTATATTGAAGAAACCTTTTGAAAGAGTTTGGTTTATTATGAGCACTTGAGCTTAAATGAGACTTGAGTGTTTGTAATAGACGTAGGTTATGGTGTCGACCATGATTTGTTGCAATTTTGAGGTGTTCAGTCTTATTTTGATTTAAGAAAATAAATGTGATTGCTCTCTTCATGAATCAACTGTTTCTTGTTTTTCACTGACGTGTCTCTTAAGTGTTGAGGACTAGTGCTGCTTTGAGCCTACATTCAGTACGAGTAAAATACTCAAGTACTGTTAAAATCAGATACTCGGAGACTTTTACTGAAGTCATTTTTGAATTGGTGACTTGTAACTTGTAATGGAGTAGTTTTCGCTGCAAGGTATCTGTACTTTTACTTAAGTATGGTTTTCAGGTACTCTTTACACCACTGCTCTGTGTTCATCAGAACAAAGTAATTTATACGGGTATGAAATGACACGAGGATGAGTAAAAGATGACAGAATTTTCATTTTTGGGTGAAGTATCAATAGTAAATGAATAAAACGTTAGTCCATTTCCAAAAAACAGTGAATTTGAACATGTAAGGTTTCGGAAGGACCCCAAAAACATGCTAACTTTTAAAATTACTTTTAGTGTGTTGTTTTGTGTGTTTTAGTGTGTTTCCTTTTTGCATGTTTTTTTATTTTTTTATTTGTACTGACTCCCAAAAATTTAGAATTTTGTCAAATCTAATAGATCCTCTTAATGCACCGTAACAGTAGTGCTTTGGGTTAAAGTGTCGGCCAAAATGTGCACAAAATGTGCAAACCTAGCAACTCCATAGCAGTGTGATGAAAACCACATAGCAACACCCTGGCAACCATCCACAACACCCTTGCATTTTGCCCGGCCAATCACCTTTCTTGTTTTCTTCAGAAAAAGTAAAAACCTAGTTTTGCATGGCTTAAACATAACTCTACTCACAACTGCTTTGGGTTTCACATACAAATGTAGCATTATTTGTCATTCCAACAATGCAGAGAGAGAGAGAGAGAGAGAGAGAGAGAGAGAGAGAGAGAGGAAAAGAGTGTAGCGCATAGTGAGATTACTGCAGTAATCAGCAAGCCTCTCTCTGTCCTTTGGGATAAGGCTGTAGAGAGGGAACGGGAGGACTGGAGAGCAAGAGGAGATGCTTGTAGTGGGAAGCGATGGGAGGGTAGGAGGCAGGGAGGGCCTGGCATAATTCATGCTCGGCATCTCAAGTGGGGAGACGGACAGAGCATAAGTGCTGAATAATGAAACCTAGATGAGGTATTAAGTATGCTGGGGAGGCCTTTGTCGGAGAGCTCTCCGAATTATTTAAAAAGGTTAGTCTATGAATAAACATGGCTCATCAAGGTTCTATACATGGCAGAGGAATAGACACTAATGCCTAATAAGAAGAAGGACATGGTCATGTATAAAAACAAGAGTTCATCCTTTTTCAACCTGGGCAAAGGCTGATGGTGTAACGTCTTCTGGACAGCTTTTAAGAGAGAAAAAGAACAGAACTATTGAAGTCAAGACGAAACATAGTTCAGAACATTGTAGGGTGGGGCCAGGAGCTTAAAGGGGAGGAGCTGAGGTTGTTTTAGGAAAAGGCATGATGGAGGTGGACTTAATAATTAAAACTAGAAAATGAAAGCTCTATTTACTCGTCCTCATGCCATTGCAGAATTGACTTACTTTCTTCTGAAAGTTATATTATCTTTTGTTATAAAAATATAAATCACTTTGTACATATGAAGGTGTTAATATGTTAAAAGCACAACGAATCACACACCTCCATTATAAAAATAAGGTAAACCAGATGATGAAAAGAAATTCAAATGCTTCAGAACGTATTGGTTTTTGCGTGTTATCAACATGTGATAGATATTTTTATATATAAACAAACTTTTGCCCGGTTTCACAGACAAGGCTTAAGGCTAGTCCCAGACTAAAATGAAAGTTTGAGCTCTCTTAACCGAAAATAAATTGCCCTGACATATCTTAAAATATGTCATTGCCATTTTTTGTCTCAAGATGCACACCAGTAATATTTTTTTAAGGCATTTTAATAAAAGCGACTTAAATATCCTATTTTAACTAAGGCATAGTTCTGGCTTAAGCTAAGCCTTGTCTGTGAAACCGGGCCATTGTGTTCTGCTGAAGAAAGTCCTGTACATCTGGGATGGCATAAGTGTGAATAAATTATGAGATTTTTTTCTTATTTCTTAAGAACTATTTCTTAAGATACAGAAGTACATAGAGTAATTTTGTGTTCAAGTTGGAGGAAGATTATTGGTGAGAGATCAGCTGTTATCTTGACCATTATGATGACATCATTGGTCTGCGGACAGATGTGTTCTCCTCAGTGTGTTTCTGTATGTTTCAATTGAGCTTCTTTTGTTCCGATTTTTAAAGTCACCATGAAACAGAAGTAGGGTGGGACTTGATTTCGTCTATCGAGAACTGATTTTATCGTTGGAAGTTAAGCGTTGCTAGAATGTTTAGGCACAGTTTATATTTGTCGGAGCCCTCCTTCATATTTCTAATACTACTGCTCTTGTCAACACTGTTTACCTGCTTTTTACTGAGAAATATCCTTGTGTGTTTGTGGACTTGTGTGTGTGTTTGAAGAAAAACCTGTGTGTTAGGTAGGGCTGTGTATTGGCAAGTGCCTCCCGATACGATACATATCACGATAGATGGGTCACGATACAATATATTGCTATGTATTTCGATACGATACACATTTGTGATATATTGCAATACTTTAAATAGAAAATGTGAAAAGTAGAGCTAGAAATACAACATGCTGTGCACCACCGGGGGTTTTCTGTAAGGATAAGTGTAAAAACATCCCTTACCTCTGCAGAGTGGCCATGATGTGCGACGCATGGACCTTTAGATCAGAGGTCTAATGCACTGCAGTAGCCAAGTGACTTGTGTCATGACTTGTGAAGCCTACAAACAGCATTATTTTATATAACTCATTACTCCATTACTTATTTTGAAAACCACAGCACACCCACACATCAGCTCTGAGAGCTCCAAGCGTTCTTATATTTTTCGCCATGCTCGCTTCCACTTACTTTTGGCCGTATGTATATGACATGATTTAAAAAAAAATATCGATAGTAGAGGTATCGATATTTTTGCACAGCCCTAGTGTTAGGTCAAAATGTGTTTTTTTTTACCTCAAGAGCGGTGCATTATATGATGCTATTGTTTGTCACATATATCCAATATATAATTTCACTATTGGAACAAATATTATAAAAAAATAAAAGCAAAAATAAAACATTTTGGCAACAATATGTCATGTTGTCCTCACAGACACAGCAATAATAAAGTGAGGAGAGGTTTTTGTCAGAAAATCTTTATTCTTCTATTAAAAGAAACAAACAGACATTATTACAAGTACATATTAAAAGATTATGTAATTTTTGTCATTTTTTATTTATTAAATTGTATTCATTAAAATGTATTTTATTTGAAGCTTGTAATGTATCACTGCAACCAACAACACACATTTTTCTTCATATTTGGTTTTACAGCTTAATGCTGATTCTTTAAAATATAACTTTTCATATAATCACTACAGCCCTCTTTCTTTTCTGTCTTTTTCCTTTCGTCTCTCTTGCTAAATATATATTCCCCCTGCGCGTTAGACCCTGACAGGTCAGCCTTGTTTCTCATTCAGCTCAAGTGTTGTTTTGTGGTGCGCGATCCAACGGGAAACAAGTTTTGCATTCAGCACGTGTGCTTTCCGCTCCGCTCGTGTTTGTCACGCGTGCCGCATCACATCACCTGTGTCTTTACCTTACTAGTATTAATGCAATAACACCACTCAGCCCGAGTCCCACATCTAGGAGTGGTAGGGAAATAGGTGCATTGCATTTTGGAGTGTTGTGTCATGAGGGCAGGTGCACTGCACATGCTTGCATTTGGGGTTTTGTTTTTGTTTTTTTGCCATTGTGTTGTTTATAGAGTGCTATACGCGAGCTGTTGTTTTTTAACAACAACCCGGGTAATTGAATGCCCTGGATACAGAGTGCAGACGGTGTTGTTTGATTTTCAGATGTGCCAGGTGTCATCGCGAATAAAGCAGGTCTGTAGATGGTTCATCAGCAGCCGTGGAGAGGAGACTGAAGGACTGGAAGAGAATGAAAGAGAGAGAGACTCATATAATAATCAGTGTTCAAACACAGATGTCTGAAAAGACAGATCATATATCTCTCGTTCAACACGACATGATTAATAGATTTTCAACTGTTGCTTCTATATGCATGTGCATGTATCATAACTCTGTAGTCCTTTTACATGCATGTATAATTTGTCATTTAAATTACCTCATGTGAAATGCAAAAATGCTATTTTTGTGCATGACTGGGAAAGAAATTGTAACACATATTACTGGCTTTGCCTGAAAGTGTTAACTAAAGAAAGTTGACCCGTAAAACTCAAATTACATTAAAGCAGCATTTATATTTAGCTTTAGGTAATTGGGCAGAATTGGAAGTGAAACTGATAAAAAGATGTTGGCCAACAAGTCTCTCTATGTTTGATTTTTCTTTTCATCTTCTCTAGTTTCTGTAGTGTTAACATTCCAAATCCTTTTGATAATTAGTCTCGCATTGTTTAAAGTTAACAGACAGACCACAAACATTAAATACTAATACATTTTCGAAGAGGTGTAAGTAAATAACTTTTACCATCAGTGGAAGTGTGAACTTGTAGTGTATAGTCAACACAATCTCACAGGAATTTGTAAGTATTTAACTAGACGGCCAATTCGTATGAAACAATGTTTTTTGTGCGTTTTAGTATGATATGCTCTCACGCCAGTGACATTAGGTTTAGGGGTGGGGCTTCAGTCTTGCATCGAATGCATTCAAATGAATTAGCCACCTCATAAAATAGTTACGAATTCCTGAAGGATCAGATTAATATCAGAGATGGGAAGTACTCGAAACATTTTCTTGAGTTTACTCAAGTAAAATTATTAAGTATCTGTAATTTTTTTAATTCCTTCACTAAATTATATCGCATAGTTTTTACTACTACATTTCATAAATACCTTTTTTGCGCGTTTTTGTTTGTACCTTCATATTTACGTACATTAAAACTCAAGTGAAGTTTTTGAGTAAAATATTTATACTGTACATTAAATTCATTCGTATTCCCCATCCTTGGTTGGTATAGTATAAGTGAAATGCTAATTTCTTGATTTTTATGTATTCACTTACCGGTTCCATGTATACAAGCACTCTGTATTGACGTGTTATGGCCCGCACCTCAACCTTAGCAACGCTGTCAGCCTTGATTCAGGGTAATACGTGCACAGAAACGCACATGAAGAGATCACGTTTTGTTTATCACATGTTAGTTTAGTTGAGAGAATGCGGGAGCGTTTCGTACGCGTTTCGCCACGCCAGGCTTCCATCAAATTAATTAAGCCACCTAATCAAATCCATAAAGACGTAATCACTGGTCCAGAACATGATAGGATTGATGAGCCCGTGTCCCCTCTGACTGCACTTAAGCGTCATGTTTTCGCAAGATGAAACACACCGACTGCCTGCTTGTGAGGGATTGACGAGCGTCTTTGTCCTTCAGGTGGATTTACAACCACGGAACTGAAACCGGAAACAACCACAAAGTAACATAAAGCAGTGACAATCCCTGCTTAACTCGACGAGGCTATGATAAATTCAAGTTACCAGGGTGTTGCATCAGTGAATTGCTATGTAAAAGAATTAGCATTGGAGAAAAACAGCGGATGGAGGGTGGGGTGTTGTTGGTGTGAGCACAAACTGCGGTAATGATACCTAACGGATAATGCGGCATTTGGGTGAGAGCATCTCATTAAAATATGAATGTCACTCAGGGAAGTGACTGTTTTGACAGATGGCTAAGCACCTTAATTGGATGGCGTCCGTTTGAAGTTCACACTTTCTCCGCTTTCTGTTAGACCAGTAGTTCATTAAAAATGATAACACAGTAAACACAGGTCATATCTGTCACGTTCTTCATAAAATAAAAGCGAGAAGAAATAAAACGATGTTGGGAATAGCTTTGAGCGAGACGTCGTCCTAATTGCTGATGGCCTTCGCCGCATGATGCCTTAATTCCCGGCTAAAAACCTACTGATCACTGACAAGACAGAAAATAAGAAGGAAAACATTAAAAAGTCATCAAGAATGGGGTTTGTTTCTGATGTTAACTTTGTGATAATTGTCAAATAATGGTCAGGCTAATGAATTAAAGAACCAGAACCGTATAAATGCGTCACGTCTCATTACTTCGCCGTAGAAAAGAGGGAAAATGGACCTTTCCGAGGCAATATTCAAACGATTTCTCCATTTGAAGGGAAATGTGATGAATTATGGCTAAGGAACAGGACCGAGAGATGGGTAACCTTGGTGTAATGGTCTGTGGCAGAGCCTTGACTCTGTGTGTTATTGGTGCTGTCAGTCATAACCGGGCAAGAAGTGACGCTTAACTGCTCCTCTGATCTGATCAGTAGAGAATTTCAACCGTTCTGGGTGCTTTAAATCTGTCAAGCTATCTGCTTTTCGTTGAACGTTTCTTGTTTGCATTTACTGCATAATTGTCTTGTCTGATATGTGGATTTCGTCTGCATTTGATTTTTGATAACATAAACCCATTGAGCCTCACTCACCAACAGTTGCGTGCAAGTTATTCCATGTGCGAATTGTCAGATTCGTAAAAGATGCATGTTGTGATGTTGATGAATTTTGGTTTATTGTGAATAGGGAAGCACATACCCACAGTTTGTAATTTGCATACACAGAATACAGAATCATTAAGTAACATAAAACTGAAAAAGTACCATTGCTTTGGGAACCTTGTGTCACCATACATGACCCGTCAACAGCGTTTCCCTGTGATTTTGGAACATGTAGTAAAATTGAGTCTACATTGATCCACACATGACATACATTGACCTAAGAAACACGTTTACTGGTTAAATTGAACTTGTTGCACTGTTGACTTATTTTCTTGGAAAACAGTGAGTAAATTAGATCTGATGATATCTGCTGAAGCATTCGCTGGAAGGTGAAATCGTGCACAGCAGATGTCTGCTGCATTATATACTTTTAGACCAGCAGGATCCAGCTGCCAGCAGACAATTGCAATGACAACTGGTCTTGCTGTGGCAGGGTAACACGTTGTCAGGATGGGCTAAAATGTTGTCACGATGTTGCTATTCAGACTCGGACCAGCTGCTGCTGGCAAGTCGGGACTGTTTTGTAGCAGGCTTGCCGGTGGCCTTGGCTGAGCCGGACCATAAGGAGAAGGATGCTGGAACATGGGCATGCCCTGAGGGATTCTGGGAAGGGAACATCCGGCACTGATGGCTCGAGGTCATATGCACACAGATTTTTAGTGACCTGATTTATAAATCAATAATTTTATGAATGGACATTCATTCTGTAGTTACATCTGATGTTGGGTGATCTGATCACATGTGATCAGCTTATGATTATGAAAATAGTACAAAAAGGATTGAGCTATTCTGGTAAAATGGACAGACATTTTATTCAAAGTACTTCCAGTGCATTCAAGCTATGCATTTTTGTATGGATGTTCCCTGTCTAGACATAATTATTTAAAGAGTACATTCCTCGAGATCATAAAAAATACATTTCATGAAGTGTTTAATTTTGCCGTGTTTGAATGTAAGCAATCTGCCAAGTTGTAAATCCGAAGGTGAACGAATAACAAAGTTATTAGCTTATAAAAAAGGTAATCGACTCTGAATCACGCGAACAAGCCATGACCTGTCCGAATCTTTAACCACAATGTACCTACGTCACTAGAAAAATCCCCGCCTACTGACTGCGAAAACTTAACTCTCTCCTCCCCAAACACTGTACTAGCTCGTTCGTGACGTGTGCATCATGTCTAAGAGAAGCTGTGTTCTATGTAGTGAAACTAAGTCAGTCTTATTTTCACTACCAAAGGAAGAACTTATGAGGAAAAAATGGTTACTATTTATTTTTCAAACGACACCAAAGGAGTATAAACCGAACGTTTTACTTTGCGCGCGTCATTTTACCGAAGATTGCTTCATCAATCTTGGCGCCTTTACTGCAGGATACATTAAACGTCTTTCCTTAAAAGATGTTGCAATACCAACTTTATTTGGACCTGTAAGCTCCACCGAATCACAACCTGTAAGTGTGACTCTTTATTTTTGTCTTTACTTAAAATTAAATTTGTGTGACGTTATCTCATGTCTGTGTTTAGCTAACGTTACCGTTATTTTTGGGGTTGTTACTGTTTGTTTACCTAACGTTAGCTATAAACTCGTTGCGCTAATGTAAGTGTTCAACCATATTAACTCGCAAAGTCTTTATTTCAAGAACTGCGTGGTGTACTATAGTTATAATAACATCTGAAGATACGAACACCGTACACTGTATGCCGTGATAACTAACTGTTACAAGAGAAGTGTCTAAAACAGTCCTTTTTCTTACTGGCATCTGTATAAGGATTAAAGAATGATTCGTCAGACTCGGGCTCGAACTGGTAAGGTAAAATCGACGCCATCTCTCTCTATACACTGTTAATATCCAACCACCTGCAAACCGTAATACAGCAGTAATGATAGGAGGTCCATTTGCGACACATGCTGAACGCGTTTGACCAATCACAGCAGACTAGACCATTTGACCAATCACAGCAGACTAGACCATTTGACCAATCACAGCAGACTAGACCATCTGACCAATCACAGCAGACTACACTATCTGACCAATCAGATCAGACTACGCTGGCGGAAAGGCGGAGATTACACAGATGAATCGCGGAACGAATCATTTGAGAGTCAGTCAAGAAGTAAGGTAATAAAAACTGCTTATTATTACGAAATAATAGTATTTTTACATCATGTATGAACATAAACTTGTTGTCGGACACTCCATAAACCAAAATAAGCCCTTAAAAATATTGAGGAATGTACTCTTTAAAGGGATAGTGAACCCAAAAAAGTGATTTCCTCATTTATTCACATGCATGCTGTTCATTACTTTGTGAAACACAAAAGAAGATATTTTAAAAGAAATGTTGTGTTCATAAAATAAAAGTCAATGGGGCCCAATATTGTTTGGGTACCAACATTCTTCAAAATATTTTCTTTTGTGTTCGGCAGAAGAAAGTCATACAGGTTTAAAATGAATGAGGGTGAGTAAATTATGAGCGTTTACTCATTTTTTGATAAACCATCCTTTTAATGGAAATTACTGATATGTCAAGAGGTTTAAAACTTTGACTACAACTGGATGTTGTATACATATCTAATATACACTGCCACCTTAACCTGTGTGGCAGGCTGCTTAAACTTGGCTCACATCCTAGACTCCTTTCTTGGAAAACAAGACAAGTGGAAAATATCTCCCTCCTTCTGCACAATCACACCATCTGCTGCTGTCGTTGATCCCTGGATCCACCGGGGACTGACACGGCACCCTCTGTTCTTGTACCCATTTCCCTACCTTGTTCATAAACAAAAACCCAGGAGCCTCTTTCTCTGCTCCACAGAGAATATAATATGTGTACATTGTGATTTTTTTGTAAGTGGTGACAGTGTGAAGCTACTGGAGCATGCAGGCACACAGGCAGCTTTTTCGTAACTTTAACATTGTTTTTTCTGTTTAGAGGTCATTTGTTAACAGGCCCCGTTGTGAGAAAATCAATTTGCCAGCTTAAGAAGTTGTTGCTGGAAGAAGTTTTGTGTGAACAGAGCCGTAAGATTAACAGAGTGAGCATGCAATAGGTTAGGTCACTTTGATGTAAGAAGCCTGGTGTCACACAGTTTGAGCCAATCACAGCGCTCTCATGCGATCGCTCCATACTGTTTTGATGTAACCCTGTAACACGTGAAATCGTGATTGTCAAACAAGTGTCGTCATATTGGACGAATGCTAAAGCTTCTCTCCATCCAAGCAGATGAAGAAATGATTTGACATATTATTGGAACAGTTAAATATTTTCTTACTTATGGCAAAATAACTCTCCTCATTTGAGAAATAAATGGTGCAGCTGTTTAAAGGTTACTTCCAGCAAATGACATCTCAGAGCTTTAACAGCATTTTCTTGTTAGGAATAAAAAGACATTCAATATCAAGGCCGGACTTACCATTGGCCTTGACTGGGCACCAGCCCAGGGGCCCCGCCCTTCAGGGGCCCCGCCTGCTCTCGTTCATTTGATTTGTTTAGTTATATGCCAATCATTTTATTTTTCATTTAAACTTTGTGCATTGGCCTACGAAGGTTCAATAGCACTGCCTTATGTAAGGAATGATGTCGTTTAATTGGCTAAACGTTCCGTCAGTCATGTTGGCGTTTCCTGATTGGTTATTTGTGGATTCTATCCATCATGTTTTCCTCAGTTGAAACCTGTCTGCTCGTGCTCGTTAAGACGCTAGTTCTAATGGCTGACAAGCGCAATCGCAGTGCCGCGCTTAAAGAAAACCAAAAACTGAGAGACAAGAATGCGAAAGAACAGCATTTAGAAAAGAATGATTCTTTACACCCATGGCACCACACCTTGATCTTTAGGCAGAGAATCCACAGCATACCTGTCAACGCTCCCGTTTTTCACACCCATCTCCCGCCAGCCCTCCGGTTTTATTTCAGTTATTTCTCCTTTGAAACTCGCGGACCAACGGGAGCCGGAACGCGTTCACTGGGTGGCTCTGTGGCTTGAGCCGCTGCCCATTTGCCCTCACAGGCTGGCGCCCTTTGGTAGACGAAGTAGAGTAGAGAGGATTCACATCCCCGCGAAAAACTTTCTCTGAATACACCGCTATATGATTCCACTCCGCGTTATCCGTTTGACGCTCGCGCCTCACAGTCTGTGTCCGCTCACTGAACACGACAGATCGGTTCATCCACAGGTAGATGCAGTAGAGTCTATTAGCTGTTGTTACACTTTCTTTGCTTTTACAAAAAAATTGTTATGAAAAGTGTTGTGTTCTGCAGGCAACTCTGAATAAAAACAGGTAATATAGAGTTTATTTATAATATTTCCCGTTCTGTGACCATAAACGGTTCTTGTTAACTCAACTCAACTCAACTTTATTTATATAGCGCTTTTACAATTTTCATTGTTACAAAGCAGCTGTACATGAGACACATTGACTACAAGCAAAACAATCAAAGTTGTACCTGCAAAAACAAGAAAAGGTTGAAAACACAGAAGACAGACACACCCACACACAAAACACTCCACACACACAACACGCACACACACCAACACACACAGACACAGAGACACACACACACACACACACACACACGTACACAGACAAGTACGCACACACACACACGCTCAGTGAGAGCACACATTTAGGATAAAGGAGAGAGAAGCACAGGTCAAATATAACAGATAATAAATTCCTATATGCAATATTAATTAAGTAAAACTTTAAGATTCTAAAGCAGCCCCCCCGGTCAGGCAGATAGTGCAAAAACAGTATGCAAACGGTGGCGAGGAACCCAAAACTCTAATCGAGAAAAAAAACCTCAGGAGAACCCAGGCCCAACCAGGGGATTCCAGTTCCCCTCTGGCAAAAGCTGCTGCCTCTGCACAAGCTCCAGAGAACTTGCACAACAAGGCTAAATAAAATAAATAAACTTAATAATAAAATAAATTATAGTTTAAGATTATCATTAATAATCTAATAGCATTTGAAGTTTTGTGGTGAAGACATGTCAAGAGACCGCGTCCTTCTTTATCCAGCTCTATCATCTCAGCTCTTGTCAGGTCCCCACTTCCCATTCTCCGCTCTACCATCAGGTCAGGCCATGAACTGCATCCTGCTCGCTGTGGTAACCTTGGAACAATGAGACAAGACTGGCTGAGAGTAGAGTACTGTTCTGTACTCTTTGATGCAACAAGTACATCAGTTGTGTTTTTGGTTCCGGTTGATCTAACTAATGCAGCCTAAACCCTCTGAAGATTTATATTATGGAAGAGTAGTGTATGCAAGATTAAAAAGATGCGTCTTTAGTCTAGATTTAAACTGACAGAGTGTGTCTGCCTCCCGGACAGTGCAGGGAAGACTATTCCAAAGTTTAGGCGCTAGATAGGAAAAGGATCTACCACCTGCACTTGATTTTGAAATTCTAGGTATTACCAACTGACAGGACGCCTGAGAGCGTAATGCACGTGAAGGACTGTAATACAAAAGGAGTTCATTCAAGTACTGAGGAGCTAAACCATGTAAGGCTTTATAGGTAATAAGCAAGATTTTAAAGTTAACGCGATGCTTTATAGGTAACCAGTGCAAGGTTGACAGAACCGGGCTAATATGTTCATACTTTTTTGTACGTGTAAGAACTCGAGCTGCCGCGTTTTGGACCAATTGGAGTTTTTGTAATAAGCCTGCAGGGCAACCACCTAACAGTGCATTACAGTAATCTAGTCTTGATGTCATGAATGCATGAATTAACTTCTCTGCATCTGAGATTGACAGCATATGACGTAGTTTAGATATATTCTTAAAATGGAAAAACGCAATTTTACAGGTGTTGGCGACGTGGCTCTCAAATGACAGATTACTATCGAATAGAACGCCAAGATTCTTTGCTGACGACGAGGGTTTTATGGAACATCCGTCAATAGTTAAACAGTATTCTTGGTTGTTACTTATAGCAGTTTTCGGTCCAATAAGTAACACTTCCGTTTTGTCCGAGTTCAGTAATAAAAAGTTGTTACTCATCCAGTTTTTTATATCGACTATGCATTCCATTATTCGATGGAACTGCTGTGTTTCATGAGGCTTCGAGGAAATATAAAGTTGAGTATCATCAGCATAACAGTGAAAGCTAACTCCGTGTCGCTTTATTATATCTCCTAGAGGTAGCATGTATAATGCGAAGAGCAGAGGCCCTAAGACTGAGCCCTGTGGTACACCGTACTGGACTTGCGATTTGCGTGACACCTCATTGTTTATTGCTACAAATTGAAAACGGTCGGATAAATAAGATTTAAACCATTTCAAAGCTATTCCCTTAATGCCGACATAATTTTCGAGTCTATGTAGGAGTGTGCTGTGGTCAATGGTATCGAATGCAGCACTAAGGTCTAGCAGCACCAATAACGAGATACAACCTCGGTCAGACGCCAATAGCAGATCATTTGTAACTCTGATCAAAGCAGTCTCTGTACTGTGACATGCTCTAAATCCAGACTGGAATTCTTCATTGATGTCATTCCTTTGGAGGAAGGAGCATAATTGAGTTGAAACTACTTTTTCCAGAACTTTAGATATGAAAGGTAGATTCGATATAGGCCTGTAGTTCCTTAGTTCTCTAGGGTCGAGTTGGGGTTTTTTGACAAGGGGCCTTATAACAGCCACCTTATATGCTTTAGGCACATGTCCTAATGTCAGAGATGAGTTAATAATACCAAGAAGAGGATCTATAATTTCTGGGAGCATCTCTTTCAGTAGATTTGTAGGTATAGGGTCTAGTATGCATGTTGTTGATTTAGATGATCTAATAATTTTAGACAGCTCATCTTGATCTACGGTATAAAATAATTGCATTTTCTCCTTAAGGGCGCTGTAGTTAGTTTGTTCAGCGGGTTTCACTTCTGATTGCATTGTTATAATTTTTTCTCTAATATCTTGGATTTTATATGTGAAGTAGTTCATAAATTCATCACTGCTATGCTGATATACAGGATCAGAAGTCACTGACGATTTATTTTTTGTTAATTTAGCCACCGTGTTAAATAAAAACCTAGGGTTGTGCTGGTTTTCTTCTATTAGTGATGAAAAGTAGGCGGATCTAGAAGTTATTAGGGCTTTCCTGTATTTTCGAATACTATCCTTCCATGCTGTACGAAATACCTCTAATTTAGTTTTCTTAAAGTTGCGCTCCATTTTTCGGGCCGCTTTCTTTAGAGCCTGAGTGTGTTCATTATACCACGGTGTGGGGCTGCCATTTTTAATCTTCTTTAAACGTAGTGGAGCAACTTTGTCTAGCGTTACCGAGAAGGTGGAATTAAAATTTTCAGTGGTAATGTCAAGATCTTCAACGTTATTTCTCATGATTTGAGACAATTCGGGCAGATTATCGAGAAACGCATCTTTGGTAGTTGAAGTTATTGTTCTACCATATTTGTAACAATGAGTTTTATTTGTAGCCGTAGGCCAGTGAAGCAAACATAATACCAGATAATGATCCGAAATGTCTTCACTCTGCTGAAGGATTTTAACGTCGTCCACATTTATACCGTAAAACAGTAGTAAATCTGGTTTATCTGGTAAATCCGGTTAATAATATGCAAACACTGTTAAATTCATCCATGTAAATAAAAAATGAAAACATTCTGCTAACTAATAAGCAAAGTTAAAACAACCGAACTACGGGACGCGTGAAGGGACAAACTGCTCGTGCTTTTTCAAACTGCGTTTAGATAGTTATTTCATTTCTGACATTGAGATATCTGGCAAAATGTAAATGCTAAATTAAGATGATACCTTGCAGATATACCATTCATGGATTCATGGCCTGTGAGCTGGATTAAACAGTCTCTTAGATTTACATTTAAGAATTTGACATGAAAATGATGTTATGTTAGTCATAAAGTAATTAAAAGATTTAAAACGATTTATAACAGAGGGGTGCCATATTTGCCCTGCACAACCTCAGTTAACTAGACTTTACAAAACTATGGACCAATCTCATTATTATGAAACTATTTAAGCCATAATAAGACGTTTCATCTCATATGAATACAATTTTAATGTATATTTCAAACTCATACATCTGTCATATGCTTTACTGATGGAATTGCAATAGAATACTAATATATTTTTAACACTTTACACCGTTGCATTTGTTAACATTAGTTAAGCATTAGATTACATGTCTGCATTTGTTAATCTTTATTTTCAGTATTTACTAATATTTTTAAAAACATTGAACATGCACCATGAACTAACATGAACAATTGTATTAGGCATTAACTAACAATAAACAAGATTAATAAATGCTGACTGTATTGTTCATTGTTGGTTTCATGTTAATGCAGGTGTTCTCAAATTTTAGATCCGAGACGTATAATCTCTCAAGATCCTCCAGAAATACAGGGAGAACACACACATTTGTTCCTTTTTAGTAGTTTTCTTATTATGAATCAATAAATTTAATTTTAATATACATAATGGTAGGGCTTTATGATTATGTCAAAAACTGTAGTCCCCTTGATATTGTAATGTTGATTATTAATGTTGGATTTTGCATTTAAGTATGTTTGAAACTTCCTACACACTATAAACGCACCACTTGTGGCTCCCACTGTCAAAACAAGCATTATAAACGTGTAAACCTATGAACAAGTGTCATTGTTGGTCAAAACATTTACTAATGCTAACAAACATATGATTTTAAATAGTACGAGGGCCCCGAAAACAACTCAAACCCAGGGTCCCCCATCCTCCTAAATCCGGCCCTGTTCAATATACACAATAAAAAGTGAGATAATATTGGACATTGTTGACATATAGTAAGACAATTCATTTAGGTTGCATAGCTGAAATAATGTAGTGTTGAACGATTTTGATAATAAATGATTACGTTTATATTGAAATATCTGACTGACTTGTTTGCAGACTTGGGTGTCTTGGCGACTCTGCTCAGAGATCGAGACATTGTTGAGCTCGTAGATGTTTTCACTTTGCATTTACTTTGCAATCATTGTTGTTTATTTTACAAGCTATTTATAATTCATTCTTTGAATTCTCATTGCTATTTAATCCCATTAAAGGTGTGACGAACTGGGCTTGTTTATTGTTTTTTACTGTTGTATGAGGTCTACTTATGACGTTCGTGTGGTTTTTACATTTAAAAACATCAGAATCAGTAAGTAATAGGCTATTTTCTACCTGGGTTTTGAGGCCAGCTCTACAAACGCTCGGTTTGAATGGGCGTTCCGCCATGAAGGCTTGGAAGTAAACGCCCACTGCTATGATTGAATAGCAGTTTGCGTAGTAAACTTAGTTGGAGCCTTTTGTGAATTTGGTTAGAGACGTAACGTTAGGTTACACATTAGCACCATTCGCACAAGATTAGCATTATGTGGGGACCTCGTGTGATTTATAAATGACCTCCCCACATCAGTATTTCATGTGACGCATTCGCACGGGATGATTTCACTCAAATTTACTGATTTATTTCCCGGATGCGATGGCAAGGCTTTACGTATAGTTTGTATAGCCTATAGTTGTATTGCGTTTAATGATGTATGACCGTACCTGTCAGCATTTGAGACCCGTGATCGCCAACCGGACAAAAGATTACCGCGATCGCGGGTCTCAAATGTTACGAGAGTTTCCATGGTAAATAAACAAACGGGATACTCCCGGTAACTTATGGATATCACCCAGCCCCGAAATAATACCAAAACACTTCAAAACAGCCTCCATTATTTGCCAACGGTGGATAAAACCTTGAAAAATTATATATGAACCCGCCAAATCACAGAGATCCCGATTCGCACGGGCTTAAGATCACAGACAACCTCTGCAATTAATACAAATGACTAGAGGTCCCCAGGTAATACTAATCCCGTGTGAATAGTGCTCAGGGCACATCAAGCGATCTCTAACAAAGCAATAGTGACGCATAGTGCAAAAATGTTTTACTCACATTCGCCATTCCTATCGGATCAAATATTGACGGCACAGCACTGCTTTTTAGTTTTAGTCTCTCCACAATTCCAGCGTCGACCTGTGCCTTGTTCACGAAGGAATCCTCGGAGAAATGAAACAAACAAACGCTCCATGTTTTTCCCACGAGCTGGAACATCTTTAAAAATAAACTTTAACCACGCATTCCTAATATCGGAATCCGAAGGAAGGTTATGCAGCGACTGTATTCTTCCACAACCAGGGATGGCACAATATTTAGCTATCTTTAACGGCATGTTTGTTTATTGCTTGCTCGCTCTGTCTGGTTCTGCGCCACTTGTGTTACTTCAGAATTGTCATGCGCGAACCAGTGGGCGGGGCTAGAGAAGTAGTCGTTGATATTCTTTCTGTGGAGGTGGTGTTCAACCTATCAATGTCGTCATAGATAGGTGCATTCCAGAACCTGGTGTTCACTGGGCCTGGTGTCAATAACAGTTGTAATCTCAGTAACAAGGGTGTTTTCAGTTCTGACACTTACAGGATGTTCGCGTGAATATGATTCCCTCTTATATAACAAAAGCTCGGGTTAAAATTGTGCTTTTAATTCATGGCATCTTTAAATATATTTCCTTTTTACACTTCTCTGTCTTCTAGAAATGATTTATAATTTGAGCTCTATGGTACTTTTTGGGGTCAGTATGTCATAGAGACGCAATGATATATCGGTCAAAAATTGGTATTGGTTTCACTCCATCGGCTATAGTTTAAAAACAGCCGATGATCAAGGCCGAGATATCCTGTCAATCAAAAGAGGACATAAATATGAAACAAATTTGTGTTCTGTATAGAAAATGTTAAGAAACATCACCAGTTTGATGTTCAATATTTAAAGTCATTGATAAAGTTAAGAATATAATAATTTAATCTTCAGAATCTGTTTCAGTATCGGCATCTGTAGACATCACTCTGAATAATCGGCTATCGTATCGGTGGAGAAATGTAGTATTGGTGCATCTCTAATAAGTTAGTTTAACATCATTTGACCCACATAAAGCTAAGTATGTAAATTCCCAGATGAAAAAATGTACAATATACAAATATACAAAAATAGTCTTGAGGTGCACTAAGTGTAATTAAAGTGTAAATTATTGCACAGTTTTTTTATATGGGTAACCTGCTATTTTAGGTTTGTGCCAGAGATGGCGACACAGAGTCAAAAGTAAAAAAATGCAGCTTTAGTATTTGACAGTTCTTGAGTGGTTCCAGTACCTGATGAGAACACCATTTCTGTTATCCTGTAAAAAATAAATGGTGTGCCGTGTAGTCATTAATCTGTGTGTTGGAGGTGTGTCTGTTTCTGTTCCCATGTCAGTGCATTGAAAAAGAGCTTTGAAAAACGATTATTCCCTTATTTACATACAAATTAAACAAGTTATTACTATTTGGTAGTATAAAATATCCTCATGTCGTTTGCGATTAGTCTCGTAAGACTCTTAGACGTGTTCCTCTGTCTCTTTTTCTCATTGCTCAATTAGATTTCATATCTATCTGAATCTTATAATTGAGACGACATCTGGAAAGACATGCATGCACAGTTGGCCTGCACTGTTTCATTACCCACAATGCCACAGGTGTGATAAGGGGCCATTTCTGCTTTATTATGTGATACGCATTGGTTGGCAGGTACAATTGGCCGGAATATTAATAAAACGCAGATGTCTTGTTCAATTTCAGAAGTAACGTGTTGCAAAACCATGTTCTTGCGTAGAACTGTCGTATAAGCTTCACCTTCGCCATGAATTTGAGAGGTGGATTTCATTGGGTTCCTGATGATTGTTTTGGTAGAGGATTGCATTAGTAGCCCAGAGGTCATGGGTTTGAATCCCAGAGATCCCAATTGAATCCCAATCTTCTAAATGTGACGATTAAATGCACTGTTAATTGTTTTGGATAAAAATGTCTGTTTTTATCGAATTGCACTGAAAGCTAAGCCCACTTCAGATTTCTTTTGCTATTCAAACAAGTATTACTTCATCATTAGATACGAGACTTTCTCAGTTTGACCAGTCTATTTCTATCAGTTCCACGAAGCTAATTAAGAGCTGGTTCTCTGAGCCATTAAATGAAGCACACAGCAGGTTTCCCCATTCTGCCACTAATGTTGCTATGATAGCAAAGCTTTATATTTAGAAAAGTGTATTTGTCTCAGCAGGCTATTAGATTGATGCGCACACGAAACGAAGCGCACACACATACCCGTACAAGCTCATTCTTGTGGGAGATGAGATGCATCTTCTTCCTCCCCAGGTGATATTAAACAGTAACAGGTAGACAACACCTGCTTTCTCACCCCTGTAGAGAGAGAAAACATAATCATAAAAACATAATGTATAAACATTCAACTAAATATATAAACAAATAGAAACCTATGCTCGGTTTTACAGCACTGGAGTTGCTTATTAAACTGAGTCCGTTTGAGCTTTCGAAGAATTGTCTCTTTTTTTGTGTGTGCATGTGCGAGCGCTGCTGAATAAGTGCTGTGTTGCCATTATTTTAATATCTTAGCCTTTTGTCATATTTGTGTTTAATAGCCGAACAATGCTACAGGTGAGGTTTGTAGGTGTCAGCCATTTTTTACTCTAGTTGTCATGGAGTTTAGGTGAAGTGAGTGATCGGAAAAGCGGCGTTTTGGCATAATAGCACAGTTCTGCATCACAGAGGGTTTTGCTTTCGGATAACGTCTAGAAAGTGAACACAGCTGTACAGACAAATATTAAACAGTAGCTTGTTACCCACAGTTTTGTCAGTAAATGCGTAAATGTTATAGCCCTAGAGCAAGAGTTATTCCGACTTGAAAAGAGCGTATTCAGTGCAGCAGTGGTGGATTGTGGGTAAACCGCAAATGCAACAATTTGTCAGTGTCACAGAGAACATTCACTAGACCTTTCACAGATTTAAAGATTAATAATGTGCAAATTCAAGGTCTGACTGGAAACCACAAGAGATTGAGGATATATTCAAGCTCTCATAGATAAAACATCTTGGCAGACCCATTTGGGTCAGATGTGCATTGCCGAGGATGCAACATCCAAGTCGTCCCTGAGCATGGTGGAGAAAAATGGCCAAATAACTTGTATTAATTGTTTAAGCTGTCAGTTTCAATGAGGGGGCATTTGCCTGTGAGTGTATAGAGGACTGTTTATTGACACAACAAGTGTATTATGGGCCTCCGCTGGTGGAGAAAGAGTCTGCTGGAGCTCTTGTGAGCGCTTTGTCTTCAAAAGAGCTACTCACATCACTACAAAGCTAGAGGAATGGCAGAGCACCAGGAATTGATGGGCTTCTTATTGATTTCTATAAGGTCTTCTGGGAGATTCTGGGGGAGGACCTGCTGGCGGTTTTGAATGATCGTTTGGCCAGAGGTTAGCTGGCACAATGCTGCAGAAGGGCGGCTTTTTCAGAACGACCATCTGAAAGAGGTCAGAAACTGTAGGTCAGGACTATTGTTATGATGTGCCTGCTATGAAATTTTATCAAACGCTTTTGCAAACAGACTGAAGGTTGTAGCACAAATGGTCACATTGTATCCCAGACAGGTCTATAGTGGATTGTACACTCACCTAAAGGATTATTAGGAACACCTGTTCAATTTCTCATTAATGCAATTATCTAATCAACCAATCACATGACAGTTGCTTCAATGCATTTAGGGGTGTGGTCCTGGTCAAGACAATCTCCTGAACTCAAAACTGAATGTCAGAATGGGAAAGAAAGGTGATTTAAGCAATTTTGAGCGTGGCATGGTTGTTGGTGCCAGACGGGCCGGTCTGAGTATATCACAATCTGCTCAGTTACTGGGATTTTCACGCACAACCATTTCTAGGGTTTACAAAGAATGGTGTGAAAAGGGAAAAACATCCAGTATGCGGCAGTCCTGTGGGCGAAAATGCCTTGTTGATGCTAGAGGTCAGAGGAGAATGGGCCGACTGATTCAAGCTGATAGAAGAGCAACTTTGACTGAAATAACCACTCGTTACAACCGAGGTATGCAGCAAAGCATTTGTGAAGCCACAACACGCACAACCTTGAGGCAGATGGGCTACAACAGCAGAAGACCCCACCGGGTACCACTCATCTCCACTACAAATAGGAAAAAGAGGCTACAATTTGCACGAGCTCACCAAAATTGGACAGTTGAAGACTGGAAAAATGTTGCCTGGTCTGATGAGTCTCGATTTCTGTTGAGACATTCAAATGGTAGAGTCAGAATTTGGCGTAAACAGAATGAGAACATGGATCCATCATGCCTTGTTACCACTGTGCAGGCTGGTGGTGGTGGTGTAATGGTGTGGGGGATGTTTTCTTGGCACACTTTAGGCCCCTTAGTGCCAATTGGGCATCGTTTAAATGCCACGGCCTTCCTGAGCATTGTTTCTGACCATGTCCATCCCTTTATGACCACCATGTACCCATCCTCTAATGGCTACTTCCAGCAGGATAATGCACCATGTCACAAAGCTCGAATCATTTCAAATTGGTTTCTTGAACATGACAATGAGTTCACTGTACTAGAATGGCCCCCACAGTCACCAGATCTCAACCCGATAGAACATCTTTGGGATGTGGTGGAACGGGAGCTTCGTGCCCTGGATGTGCATCCCACAAATCTCCATCAACTGCAAGATGCTATCCTATCAATATGGGCCAACATTTCTAAAGAATGCTTTCAGCACCTTGTTGAATCAATGCCACGTAGAATTAAGGCAGTTCTGAAGGCGAAAGGGGGTCAAACACCGTATTAGTATGGTGTTCCTAATAATCCTTTAGGTGAGTGTATATTCCTAATCAGAGCTACTTTGGATGTGCACTTTTTAGCTCAAAGTCTGGTTGGCTAGTTTTTGGGGGCTGATACAGGGCTATAAATTACCAACACAATATTAATTAGCAGTTTATGGGAGTCTTATCGTACTATATGCACATCATTTGCAATGAGCATTTGGATTCTCTTTTAATAAATCTCGCTGGCATTACAGACTAGCAGGGCAGAAAGCAACAGCAATAAAACTATTGTAACTTTGAAGAATGTTAACTCGGGCTCAGGAGCATATGAGGCAGAAACCCTCTTTCTTAAAAGAAATGCATTTTTATGCCAAGGCCCATGTGGTTCTTAATATTGATGCGTCAGTGGCAGATCTGGGATATACTTAGAAAAGCGGCGTGTTTTTAGACACACACTATTGCGCACATGCAAATACACACTGACATATCTTGCCCGACATCATTGTTTCATATCAAAGAGAGACGGGTTCTAGACTTTATCTCGTAGTGACTGTTTCTAATTTGCGGATGGGAAAAACAACTTTGCCTCGTCAAAGCTTGCCATTTCTCATTGTTGACAGAACGGCAAACCCTCGTCAGGGTTTAAAAGAAGGTTAAGACCTGCAATGAAAACGAAATGCGAACAAATTCAAGGAAATCTTCAAAAATGGCATCAAGCTGTTCACGTGTTGATTGGCTGGAGGCGTTTGTGGAGATGTGAAGCTCCTCCCAAAAGCACATTATACTGCTGGATTTCTGTATATATTTAGTAGTGTCAGTTTTTTGAAGCTAGAGCCTAGGGAGCATAGCGCAATTTTTCAAGGCAATCCATGCTTGTAATTTTACTAATAGATGGAGCTATTAATTAGCACATGCAACCTGTAAATGTTTTTTCCTTCCCTCCTCTTTCGCTAGTGACTTTAATTTGCAGTGTATAAAAATAGGTACAGAATATTTTTGGCAAAACAGCATGACAACACACAGCAGAATAAACATGCTGAAAATGAATAGAAAACAGTAGTTTGAATAACCATGTTTTCTGCCTAAACTGAGTAACAAACCTCCTTGGACGCAGATCTGTATTTGAGGGGGATAGATTTGACTAATTGTTCATTTTAATGTATTACGATTTAATTTGTAATTTTAAAAGTACTATTCTTTTGCCTATCATGGAGAGTTTTAGCAAATAGGTGACTAGTTTGTGGGATGCTATCCATACACAATCTACAATCCGACCTTCATACTTTTTTAAATAATCAATGGTTTTGTATGTCTCGTATGGTACAGAGTAATACAAAATCGCCACCTCATAAAATAATACAAATTTTCTCGTAAGATCAGGTTAATGTTAGGGATGCACCGATATGTAAATTTTGTACCGATAATTCTTTAACATTGGAAGCCGATAACCAATAGCCACATGACTAACAGGTCTCAAGACAGAAAGCATTCAGACAGCAGTCTGATTCAAATAATATGCTTTTGTTCCTATAATTTACACATTCATAAATACTGTATCTACATACTGTACCTACATCAACAATGTTTTTCTAATAGCAGTAAGTGAATTATCACAACAGACAGAAAGTACTGTACTGGATTTTAACTGTGAGCAGCGTGCAGCTGAAGAAGTTTAACCTGAGGAAATAATTTATGATTTATCGGTTATAATATATCTGCCTAACTTTTTATTATCAGCCGATACCGATAACATTAAAAATGGCAATTTATCGGCCGATACCGATGTGGTCTATAATTTATCGTGCATCCCTAGTTAATGTGTTTGTTTCTGATCAAGGTCATTTAATTCATCACTGCATCAACCACACAAACTTTACAGTAAGTTTTCGTGCCAAGCTTCTGCCAACACTTTAGCACGTCCATTCTGTGACTGTAATGGACATTAATGGCCCCATTGACCGCCTTTATTTCCACCGTAAATCAGCCCACAGCCTTGTTATGGTTCAGTTTTCACCTGGAAATGTCCCTGATCAGACATTAAACCTGTGTCTCAGACTTTCCAAATTCCCGGTGCTATGCCGTTAGTTTTCATGGCTTATTTGAAATATCCTTGCAATGACACTGAACTAAATAAATACAAAATAACGTGTAGTGCTGTTATGTAAAATTATGATGACATTAATATTGGTTTGATTTAATAAGAGGTTTTTGAACAATTGACAGCCAGTCCAAACATTTGTCACTAATTGAGTATATGTGTAAAAGGTTGTTGTATTCTTTATTGCTTAAAGCTGCAATCTGTAACTTTTGCCTCTATATTGCCATCACTGTTTAAATGCTTTACATGCTTAACTTAAAGTTGAAGTCAAATGACGTCAAACTTAAATTTTCCTTTAAATCTTATCTGACAACACTGATTTTTTATGTACTTTCTCAGTAATTTATTTTTGTTTATTTCTAATTTAAATACCCCAAACAAAACAGTAAATCACAAAAATGACTTTAGATGGGTTTTCACAGCCTGGGTCAATTATTTATATTGATAACTGATTACGTTGTATAACTGATGGAGAACTGTTTTTTATTGTACAAGTTATTATATTCAAAATAACGTCTCGGTCATGTCTGTAACCTCTGTTCCCTGATGGAGGGAACAAGACGTTGTGTCGACAGAATGGGGTTTGACTTGAGAACCTATCATCTTCTGACTAACTTTGAAAAGGCCAATGAAATTGGCGTATGAAATTTGCATGCCGGTCTCCGCCCCGGACATCCGGGTATAAAAGGAAGACGGCGTGCTGCATTCATTCACCTTTTGTGCTGAGGAGCCTGAGAAACATCTCTCGACTGCTGCAGCGGGCGGCAAGCGTTGTGGCATGAAGGACGTTCCCTTTCTGTCGGTCTCTCGACGTTGTGTCGACAGAATAGGGTTCTATTGAAAACGCCACGTCGCTGTGCCCCGTCACAATCTCTAGCGAAGTGACGCTGACTGGCCTGGGCGTGTCAGACGTGAGCGCTAGCGCGAAATTGTAACCATCCAGTGGAGAGGTAGGGGGTCCCAGAGCTTTGGAAAAGGTGGGAAGCCCCTGCCACCGGCCTTCACGGGCAGAGGCCTTCTTTCTCTAACGGCGAGAAGCCGCCCGGCACCGTAAGGGCCACTGGGGAAGTGCTATTTCCTCACTGAGGAAACGCGCTACGGAGACCACTTCCTACCGTAGGGAGGAGTTTAGTGGAGACACCAACATGGTCTCGCCGGCAGGGGAGAACTCATGGGAGGAATGTGCGGACTGAAGGTAGTACCGCGAGAGGTGGAGGCCCACCTAGGGGAGGCCATGGGTTATCAAGATGGGAACCAGACCATGAGGATACATCAGACGGAACCACCTTGCTGGGGGGTTTACTACGTGTGGAGCACTAGGTCCTGTTAGAGCTATGCACTAGATAACTCCGCTGATACCCGGCCTAAGGAGGCAGGGCTGCTCCGCCCAGCCCACCACCAAGAAGTGCTTAGTGATGGATGGAATGCCTATTCTTCGCCTGGTGGGGGAAGAAGGGAGGCAGAAGAGCACACTGACCCATCTATGAGGGGGGAAAAAGCGCTTTCACAGGCTTATGCCCTACCGGCCGCCGGTCTCACCTGTTGGTACCATGCAAGACTCGGGCTGACACCGGTTCCACGCGGAGGCTGTAGAACCTCGCAAAGGTATTAGGCGTAGCCCAACCCACAGCTCTGCATATGTCTGTCAGAGAGGCGCCCTGAGCCAGTGCCCACGAGGAGGCTACACCTTGGGTGGAGTGTGCCCTCACTGCCAGCAGGAATGGGCGATCTTAGGGGCCGGTATGCCATAGCGACGGCGTCCACGATCCAGTGTGTCAATCAAAATAATATACAGTAATTGTTATATAAATCATGCCTCTAGCTTTACATTTGACAGTAAAGTTGTGCTTTAAAATTCTGTGTGTGCGATTTGAAGGTTTATGTGATGTCTTATGCTGGGTTCACACCAAACGCGAATAATCACGTTCCACGCTCTTTTTTTTACTCGCGGGAAAAGTTTGTTGTTTTCGCGTGAGTGATGCTTCTGACAAATATTTTCAACCTTCGCGGAAGACGAGATTGATGCGCGTCCGCGGCAAACGCGCCGCCTGCCGCGAGTTCGCATCTATACGCGTCTTTGCATTGACTTTGTATGTAATTTACTCGTGCAAAACGCTTAATTCGCGTTTGGTGTGAACTAGGGCTGAAACGATTCCTCGAGTAACTCGAGTAATTTGAATACAAAAAATCATTGAGGCAAATTTTGTTGCCTCGAAGCTTTATTTAATCCATTTAACTACAGTACACACGGAGCACTGCGTTTCCCCACGGACCGTTATTACTGACGCACAGCCCGCTAAACTCTATACTCTGTTACAGGGCTCTCAAGTCTCATGCATTCACCATGAAGCACACGCATTTTAGTCTGTTCACACGCTCACACGTATTTCTCATGCTGTTAAATAACTGATAGCTTATTGAAATGGTGAACTGCTATTTTACTTAGTTTTAGTGTATTTTGCGAGTGAAACTTGTTTTGCGGCTGCATTGAGTCCATCAAACTAGATGCGGACTAGTGGATGCCGAGTCCTGTTATTTACACATGTCGTCTGGCTGTTCTGCGTGCCTGCGTGAATGAACTGCACAGTTTAACGTGCTACACGCGTGATGCTCATGAATTTGTCTGCATCTGCGCTGAATGAGGACATGAACTTCACCTCCAGAGTTTCTCTGAGAGTTTATTTCACGAACATCTTATTGTTTGAGTGAAGAAACAGACATACTAAAAAATAAGCGTCTTCCGACAACCTGCCAAAATAAAAGTCATAGGCTATATATTACTATTTAATAGTAAAAAAAAGAAACTAACACTAATTTATATAAACTAAATGCATCACGCATAAGCTGAAGTTAGTTGTTTACCTTTGAAATTATTCTTTCTATTTTTATTCATGTTTCTTATTCATATATTTGTATTATATTGCATTTTGAATTTAATATGGCAATGGAGTGTACTAAATGGGTTTAGTTTTCACAGATATTAATGTATACAATTTCAGCAATAAAAACTTTAATTGTTCTACAAAGGAAACAAATTAGTTGTTTTACTCATTTTAAGAGACCTGTCTTATTTTCTCTTGTATATTTAGTATTGCTATTTAACAAAGAAAAAGTACTTATTATCCGAATACCCGATTAATCGATGGAAATTTTAGTAGAATACTCGATTACTAAAATAATCGATAGCTGCAGCCCTAGTGTGAACCCAGTGTAAGTGAAATGCAAATCTGTCAACAACAGTTGCAGGTTGATCATATCTTATCAGGGCAGAGGTGAGCTTGATGACTGACTTAAATTGGAATAAAACTCCACCAAAAAATTGCTAATTTTCAGGGTACCAGCACTCTGGAAGACTCGTCCGACAAGCGCTTGTTTGCAGCAGTAATTTCATTCGTTTCCATTTACATAATCTCGCAGCGTTTTGATTGAAAACGTAGGACGTTCTCGCAAAACTAAATGAATTTAGTGCAATGCTTTTTTCCGCGCCGTGTGATTTACATTGCACTGTCAGTGCGATTGGAAAACTACAGTCTGATGAGCAAGATTGAGAATAAACCATGCTCTGGTTATATTCAGTCCCGCTAATGGAATATGTCTTTCTTGCAGCTCACAAAGCCGTGTCCAAGATTGATGCTCTGTGTTTAATTAACAAGAATTATTTACTGAGCACAGCTAGCCGTCCACAGACCCACTCATGTAATGGATATATTAGCTAAAGACTCAATGGATTAGTGGCTGCACATTTAGTGAACTGGGAGCAGTCCATCAAGTCACATAGCGCTGTATTCTGGCCTATCACCAGCCAATGAAGTCCTGATGAACTGAGCGTGTGTGTGATGTGTGTGTATTCGATCGAGTTATATGACAATAATATCTTTTAAAGGACTGATAGCAAAGACATGCCATCTGTTGTTATTTGGTTGATTCTGGCAGCGCGTTGTTGGAAAGAATTAGATCATGCTTCGTGCTTTGTGTCTATTCTTTGTTTCTATATGCTTTTTTTGCATGTGTGCCAGAGTCGTATGCTCTGTGAATGCTGTTTGGTTTTAACCATGATCGTATGTTTAGGGTGATGTTCTCGCCAGCAGCAGAGTTCTGACGGTGCCCACGAATTTGTGTTGCAAACGCAGTGTTTGGTCAAAAAGGGACAAACCCAGCCATTGGGTAAATGAACCCAGAAAATGGTTTATATTTGACCCAAAAGTGGGTTAAAACAACCCAGCATTTTGGGTTGAAACAACCCTGTATAAGGTGATTTACAACCCAATGTTTGGGTTAGTCTCTTTGGACCCAACACTGGTTGAAATTAACCCAGCATTTTTAGAGTCTAAGACGGCCCTCTAAACGAGGAACCAATAGGGGCACAGCAGTGTTCTGAGAGATAGACAATAGGCTGAAAATGCTTAGAGATATTTATGTGTTTTGCATTTATATTATTTAGCATTCCTTTTATGATCGTAATTTTTGAAGGCAGTTATTTCTGGCAAAACATTCCCTTCATTACTTAACTTGAGTGTGTGCGGTGATATTTTAAATTCAGAAACATGTCAACGTGTGACACTGATTGACATCCGGCCAACACTGTCACTTATCCAAAATATGTATATCATATAGTCTGACATGAAATATAGTTAATGACGCACAACCTCACAGGGATAGAATTGTACAATTTGACAAGTAACATGCGTAAAGGACAGTAAAATTCACACCCGGCTTAAGAGCCAAATTCATAGCAAACACATTGTCTCAAGTTGAATTACACATAATTATGACAAATTTGCACTAACAGTGTTAAATGCACAGGACCAAGACCAACAGGACTTTTAACATGGCATAAATGTTATACATTGTTAATAAAAACTATGGACGGAAAATCTAGTCAGAGTATTGATTTTAAATTTAGAAAGAGGGATTTTTTATAACAATATTATAGAGACTGAACAGCAGTATATATTGCATGCATTGTGAACTAGGGTTGGCTCGATACCAAAATTTCGGCTTCGGTACGGTAGCAGAATCTAATACCGGTAATATCGGTACCACATCGGTGATCAGTAACCAGCCCCAAAATAAATTATTTGAAAAAATTGTAAGAAGACATGCATTAAAGCAGTTACAGCAGTTTCATGCAATTTTATATAGCATCATTTTACTTTTACACTGTATTACTGAAAAATGCTTTGGTTATATAGACTTATCATCATAATCCCACAAATATGAACAATTCAATTTTGAACAACAACTAAATCTTTCAAGTAGGTCTATTTAACAGTAGCATTCAAGATGAAAACTGAATGATCAATAAAAATAAAACACTGCACAGTCTTCACTGTATAAAATAAATATGCAATGACTCTGAAGTTTCATTTTCTCTTTAATAAGTGACATGGATTTATTAGGTTACTGTCACTTTAAGGCAACTCTTTTTTGATGCGGATATACATTTAAAACACAACAGACTGTGCGTATGTGAACCTTTGGTGTTTTTGACATAACAGAGTGTGTATTTGACAGTATAAGAACATATACAAGATGCGAAAGAGAACTTCATGATGATTAGCAAGCTAGCTTTAGATGTCTCGAACAGAGATGCTATGTATGCCGTTGAAGGGGGATGTACAGACGCATCGCAGTCTGTAGAATATACGTTACAATGTAAAACTATCTAACAATCTCTTCAAAAGTAGAAAGAGCCGAATTCGTAATAAATCACTCACAGTGTCTCCGTTTAAATGGTCGCAAAAGTGCTTGTAGAGCGATTCATCTTGTTCTTCTATTTTGTTGCTGGTTCTGCGTCAGTTCTGTGGCATACTCCCGCATAGCGGTGAACTTTGGAACAGCAGTGTTTCAAGTACCGAAACAAGCAAAATTCAGGTATTGAACCGTTTGAAATCTAACATGTACCGGTACATTTCCAGAACCGGTTTACCACGCAACACTATGGTGAACAGCAGTATATTGCATGTATTGAGACGTTTGTGTGCTTGTGGCTCCTCACTTTCTTTTGCCAAAAACACAAAAATTCATGACGCGTCTATCTGTTGCTATACAAACACACCCCTGCCCTGTACAGATCTGAGGAAAGATGACTGTGTTAGAAAAATCGTGTTTAGTGTTTACATGTACTCACTGACCTTCTGCATCTCCCCTCTTTGCAAGTCGTGTTTCACCTGCATGTCGATGAGGGGAAATCTTGCTTTGAGCACTTAAAAGAAACCGCTCTGTGGTTCCCTTGAATGTGAAATGAATCTGCAAATCCTTTTTTAACTCCAGTGTAAACACTTGAGTCCTGCTTTCATATTCTGACTGTGATTTGAAAGAACCCTTTCCGGGACACTGAAACTTCTTCATAATTTCCTCTCACGTAAACATTTATTTCCACTCCTCCTTTCACCTAAGAAGCACTTAAGCCAGTTCTCAGTGGGGTTTAAACAGCACTCCTGTGCGTTTAATAACGAACATTAAACTATTTTTTTCTCTCTTTAAACTTGCTGCCGTGTTGGTTGGTGGCTAGCACTTTGCTACATAATTCGCATGCAGCTGAGGACTCTGGGTATTAAGCAGATCCCAGTGGTGAGGAAGGGGTGGGCCGAGGACAGTTGTGGGGGGGTGCATTGATGAAATGACCAGGAAAGCCTAATTAAAGTTGCTGAGCTCAAACGCATTGATGTATTGCCTCCATTATGGCCCAGTTCGATTGGTCTGGCCCCCAGCACTGCTACAGACACTCGCTGAGCGCCAAACGCTCTGAATAACTAGCAGCAGCATGTGAGAGGAGCCTGATAGCGAAAGATTGTGCTGTTTCAAGTAGCCGGTGAGATTTATGAGGCTGCGTGTGCATCCATGTATACGTAGGCGGAGATTTGGGCAGGGGGGCGTGGCTTTTTAGAATTTAAGAAAGAGCGAATTGTCCTAACAATTATGTTTCCTCTTTTTTTCCCTTTTTAAATCAATGTCGAGGGGAATTTGGTATTAAATGCTGGGAAGTGAAGCAATGAGCGCTGCAGGGTTTAGGAGATTAGAGCTCATGAGTCATTCAGGTGAACTTTTAATGATTGCTCATCGAAGCGTTAACGCCGGACAAGTGCCGCGTTTCTGGAATTAATACACATGTGGTAATGTAAATGAAATCGATAACAGACGCTGAAGTGTGTGGGATGAGAATCTGCAAGTCTCGCACTGCGGCGCTGTCATGACACGAGTGCACGTTTCTGGTTCGTTGTAATCATAGCTATTTGTGTTTCAGGTTGATCCAATCTGAATCCGGATCCGAATCGAGTTCCATTAATTAGTGAGAACGCAATGGTTATTGAGAGACATTCACAGGTGTTTCTTGTAGCATTTACGCATGTCGCAGCCCTTCTAGCCTGATAAGATGTGTGTGCATGTATGCTAATTCTTTTTTATTTGCTAGTGTAAACACATTATACGATCTCGCCTTACTCCCCTTGCTCTCTCGCTCGCTGCGGCTCTCTCTTTTCTTTTTGCCAAACAGAAAGCAAAATATAAACCACAGGGATTAGCCACGTTAGACCGTGGGCTAGCATTACCAGCTCCGTCTCGCACGGCGCTCCATCAGCGGCCATCATAGGCCTATGTAAAGCACGTAGGGTGAGTTATGGCAGCTGTAACGGGCAGGCATGGGTGTTTATAATGTGTGTTATGGTGCCAGGCCTCCGGGGGAGAGAATAAAACACTGACTAATGGAGGCGGGAACAGTAAGGAGAGAGAGCTGGCGCAGATTGTGAAGGTCATCGCTCTGAGTGCTGCTCCAATGAAAAAGGATTCGGTTTTATGTGAAGATTTACTGGCTCAGTTACAGTCGTTGTTAAAGGTGATGTAATGTCGCGTGTTTATCGTATCCAAATAGGTCATAGGTAACGTTTCTCTTTGCTCCAAGAAGAACTTTTCAATATAACGAGAGGCTGTAATGTCATCTATCGCGCACACAGCGCTGTGGGATGAGTGTGATGAAATGAAGGCGTTGTTGTTGTTTTTTTGAAGAGAGATTTTAACTGATGGTTTGACTTGATGTCTTTAAAGCAACATCGTACTTACAATCGCTGGTATGGGTATATATCAGTAGGGCTGTGTTCCCAGCATGATGATATGCGGCCAGTCATAAAGGTCAGTTTATGGTTCTGCGTAGGACCTACGCCGTAACCTACGGCGTAGCCTACGCAGAGCCGCGTACCCTGTGCGTACCCTACGCCGTAGCCTGACGCGCACCTCTCCAAAAATGTAACAACGCGTCAACTCAACGCGGACCCTACGCGGACCGCAAGCGCTGTGATTGGTCGGTTTGGCAGCATCGTACTTCCTTCTACGCATTTCTGGCGTCTTCTTTCTCTGGCGTCTTCTTCCGGCAAGTTGAGAGTCCACAAAAGAACAACATGGCGAGCATCGACATCTCTGGTTTCTAGCTTTTTGTTTAAGTGATTTAATTAAAAGTAACTGTTTTTCTACTTCGATCAGCTCCAACTCAGTTAAGATGCGATCAGCTTCCAACGCTTGCAAACACTAGCATACACACAAAACATCGGCGAAGAAGAGCAACCCGGGAAAACACAAAAGCCAACTAGCGTTTCGGCGGTGTAATTGCAGTACGACGCATACTCTCAACGCAGAACCATAAATGTTCACGACGGCGTCGTCTACGTACGTAGGCTACGCCGTAGGTTACGGCGTAGGTCCTACGCACGACTATAACTTAAGCTTTAGTGTGATGTTGCTTTATACGACAGTTTAAGGGGCAATAGAAAGTATGTAAATTAGTAAGTACGAAAAACAAGTAGTGTCCCAAAAACCCTCTTGCATGTGAAACAGGTTTTTTACAGCCCTGTGAGGGGTTTGAAACCATGTGCTTATGCAGTGCAATACCCAATCATCACTTTCTTCATGGTCTAGAGCGATTAATCACATGACATTTGCAGCTCAGGTGATTGGCTTAATATTGATTGGTCCCCAAATTTTAAATGGTGTTGTTTTAAAGGGGTCCTGTGCTCCCAGATAAACTTTGGGGCTGCTAACAGTTTTTTCCTCGTGGTTTTTAACACTTGAGGAGTTATAATAGTTTTGGTTTTATTTAGTTTGATTATTTTACATGAGCTTTTATTTTGTTGTTTTATTTGTTTATTTTTATGTTGCTATATAAGATTAATTTATTTAGTTTTATTTTAGTTTTTGATTATTATTAATTTTTTTAAACTTATTTCAGTTTATTTCTGATTTCAATTTTTAGTTTAGTTTAAGTTTTTCCAATAATTTTTAGGCCACTATTTTATCTGATTTCAATAAACAAATGTTTTCAAATTTTCAAATGTTTTAATTTGAGTAAACTATAATAAACTTGCACTTTTGTTAACAATTTTGCTATTAAGTTTAAGGCTGCAATCTTTAACTTTTTTTGTTAAAAAAGAACAAAAATCAGTTCAGCAAGTATATGGATGATTTCATCCGACGCACCCACCTGGCCCAAAGTTAACTTTTGAGTTTAAATATTTAATTATATATATTAGAGATGCACCGATTGACCGGCCAGTGATCGGAATCGGCCGGTTTTTCGCATGATCGGTCTGACCGGTGACCGGCCGGTCAGTCTCGTGTCTTCCCGATTCCGAGTCGATACTTTTTTTTGCCGGCGGCGCAGACAATAACGTCACAGCCAAGCGCACACTCACAGTCACGTGAAAACATGTCGCTGGTGTGGAAGTTCTTCGCTGTGAGTGTAGACAACACAAAGATCGCAATTTGTAATATCTGTAAGTCCAAAATACCCCGTGGTGGAACCACCACAAAAACGTTCGGCACAACAAACCTAGTAAGACACTTAAAATCGCATCACACAGCTGAATATGCCCAGTTTGAAAACAAGGGAAAGCGGCTAATGCTAATGCTAGCACTCCGAGCCGGAGCTCTATGCCAACCACAAGTCAGCAGCCTCTCCTATCTTTCATTGGTATGAGCAGTGAAAAGACTAAAGCAATTATGAGAAAAATTATGGAATTCATGGCCCTTGATGTCCAGCCGTTCTCCATAGTTTAGGACAGTGGCTTCAGAAATTTGATGCATTATCTCAGCCCAAAATACATTATACAGAGTCGGCGGTACTTTTCTGACGTCCCGTTACCCGGGTTGTTTCATGTCGTGTCAAAACACACACACAGCCTGTTACAAGCCGATCCCGAGGCAACAGCTACTTCTGCACTGTCAAGAACTGACGGGGTCCCATACTGCTGCCAACTTAGAAGCAACGTTTGACACAATGTTGCAGCGGTGGGGTTTGGACAAGAACAGGGTTCACGTCGTGCTTCGAGACAATGCAAGAAATATAAGCAAAGCACTCGCCGAGGGCAACCTGGCAAGTTTGCCCTGCATGGCACATACATTACAACTGGTTATAAATGAGGGTGTGCTATCGCAGCAAAGCATCACTGATGTGCCAGGAAGATTGTCGGACATTTTAAGCACTCAACCCTTTTTTATTCACGACTTCATGACATTCAGGCACAGCTGGGCCAGCCCAGTAATAGACTGCAACAAGATGTTCCGACACGGTGGAACAGCACATTTTATATGCTGCAGTCACTGGTGGAACAGAGACGTGCTTTGGGGGCATACGCAGCGGAGCACGAGCTGCCGGCCACACTCAATGCGCATCAGTGGGGGCTTATTGAAAATGTCCTGACGTTGCTCGCTCCTTTCGAGGAACTCACAAAGGAAATTAGCTCCTTGACAGCAACGGCACGCAGACGTCATTCCAGCCATAACTGCACTTAAAGACGAGGTGTCCGATTTCCGAAATACGCTTGTTTAGACAAAGTCGGGCCGAGTACCAAAACAACCTTGTAGCCAATCAGCAGTAAGGTGTTCAGTGCACAGGACGGACATTAGTCGAGCCGAGCGCTGATGAAAGCGAAAGATGGGGGTAGGGGTGTGTCTGTTTTGGTGATTTGAACATCAACAACAGCTAAGAGAAATCGGACACCCCGCCTTTAAATGGCTTTTGGAGAAAAGGGCAGACACAGATCATGGAGTGGTCACTACAAAAACAGCACTGCTGGAGGCGGTTCAGAAAAGGTTCTGCAACATTGAAAAGGAGCCACAATATACTTTGGCCACCGTTATCGACCCCAAGTAGGTTATAGACAGCTATTACATAAAGTCACTTGATGATTATGATGATTGTTGTTAATGATATTATTATTATTATTGTAGTTGTTATTATGTCTGATGGAATATCTTATGTTTATCAGAAAAACTGTATAACTAACTATTAGGGCTGTAGTCAAGTCCACCATTGTCAAGTCCAAGACCAGGACTAGTCGAGACCGAGTCCAAAGAGGTTCGAGTCCAAGTCAAGACCGAGTCCAATTGAGACAGTCAAGACAGAGACAGAAAAAAATCATGACTACAAGACCACATACTTAACTATTGATAATTTATGTAATGCAAGAGACAGCATATCTTCTATTCTAAGATAATCATTTTCATTATTGTTTGTAATGATCAAAAAGCAGATAAAATAAGGTCATTTTATTTTTACTATATAGGTATAGCACTAAAGTCACAAAGCCGAAGTGTAACTGTTTATTACTTTTTTAAGAAACTTTAAGACCATAAAAAAACGTCTTGAGTCCGGATTCGAGTCCGAGATCGGACTCGAGTACTACAGCACTACTAACTATAGGTTATTTGTTATGCTTTGTCTGTCATCCTAGCTTTATTAGAAAAACTATCATGTGACCAATCACTATCATGTTGTCTTTGTTTATTCAAAAGGTACAAGAATCACTACTTTTCAGCAGATGTGCGAGAAGCACAAGACAACGGAGCACCAACATACAGAGATTTACTATAGTCAAGCCTCGATGTAACAAATGCATGTATTGCTATTTCGAACATCTTTAAAGACAAGAATGGCTTTACTTTGGAGAGAAGCCTGAGATGGTAAAAACAAAACTTGACAACAGAACTTATCTGCTTACCAAAATTCAGGTTATTGTCCCAGGTTTCTAACACAAGAGTATGGTGACAGAGATGACGTATCAAAGTCATAGACGCTTTGATCATTGGGTCCAAACAAGATGAATTCAGTTTTGCTCTCGTTAAGACATAAGAAATTAGTTGGTAGCCAAAGTGTTTAATTCATCCAAGCAGTCCAAAATGGGCTTAATGGCGTGTCTATTACCATGCTTTGGGGGATGTAGATTTGGGTGCCGTCTGCATATAGATGGAAAGAGACCCCGTGCTTATTAAATATAAACCCTAGGGGAAGCATATAAAGTGAGAACAATACTGGCCCAAGGATCGATCCTTGATCTTAAATGCATCTCAGAAGAAGAATGATGCCCAATGTTAACAACGAATCTCCTATTTGTGAGATATGACCTAAACCACTGTAAGACCGTGCCCTGTAGACCAACGCATGCCTCCAGACGAGATAAAAGAATATCATGGTTGACCAGGTCAAAGGCAGAGCTAAGGTCTAATAAAACCAGAGCTGCAGACTGACCAGAATCCATTGTCAACGTGATATCGTTAACAACCCTTAGAAGGGCTTACTCCGTGCTCTGGCAGGATTTAAAACCGGACTGAAATGTTTCATAGATAGCATTAAGAGACAAGTGAGATGAAGTTGATTTAAAACCGTTTTCTCCAAAATTTTTGATAAAAGGGGAGATTTGAGATTGGAGTTAGTGAGCAATGTTGGGTCCAAAAATTTTTTTTTTTAAATATGGTCGAACTGTGGCAAGTTTAAAGTCATGGGGAAGAGTCCCAGTATGGAGACATTTATTGATAGTAGACTGTAAGTCAGGACCAATGGTATCAATAATTTGCCTAAGAAAACGTGGCGGGATAACATCCTGAGGACACATTGTAGGTTTCAAGCTAAAAAGTGTTTTGGTTAAAGTATTCAGATTAATGGACTCAAAGAGACACAAAGTAGAACCGGAGTATGGGGCGACAGCTAGATCATAAGACAGCATTGGCACATTAGACAAAATTTGAGAGATCTTGCCATCAAATTAATGACCAGAATTCTCACACAAAGAGACAGATGCATCAGCAAAAATGTTGACAACTGGATGAAGTGCCGACTTAATAGTTGAACATAGAATATTTGGCTTATTGCTGTTTTGTGTAATTAACTCTGAGAAATATCTACTCTTTGCAGCGTTAGCCGCACGCTGAAAAGCAGAGAGATAGTCCCGTAGGATTTCATAAGAGACTTGTATCTTTTTTCCACTTGCGCTCCGCCCTTCTGCAAGTCTGTCTTAGGGAACGAGTGGTTTCAGTATGCCAAGGTTTTATGTTATGCTTGTGTTTTTTCAATTTTAAAGGTGCAATAGAATTTAAAACATTAGAGCAGTTAGTATTAAGAGAACCAAGAAGCTGGTTAACATCCAGGTGACCAGTGAGAATGTCCATAGTCTGAGTTGGATCCAATGGTTCATAATTCGAAGAGAATTCTTCGCTTGAGCTGTCCATAAATGCACGAGTCCAGCGTGACAAAGATGATTGTCTTGGAGCATTTTCATCAAGAGTCACAGTGAATAATATAGGCAGATGGTTGGATTTGCCAGCGTCCTCAATTTTTATATCCCCTACCGACATGCCACGAGATAAAATCAACTCCAACGTATGACCCTGGCTATGAGTGGGTCCGGATACCCATTGTATGAAATCAAATGATTCAAGTAAACTATGAAAGTCTTTAGATAATGGTTTGGAGTCACAGCACACATGAATATTAAAATTTATACCACTGTATGTGGTTATGGGGTCTGTTTAGAAATTTCGAAAAAAGGACACTTGAGTTGCTTTAGAATAATAATTGAATACCACATGATGGAGAAAAAAATCATTTTCCTCTATTTGTTGGAATCAAGAACAATTGTCTGCAGGTTCCTGGGCCCCTCAGGCTCAGAGCAATACACTTTCAAAAACAGACTTTAGAAAAAAAGCGCCTTTATTTGTGTGTCTTTTCCATAGGACTGACAACACATACAATAATGTTTATCACTTTAAGCAGTGTTTTGTGAAATTTGAAGGGGTTTCCTGGAATATGACACCAACATTTTGTGTTTACACCACTGTATGTGGATATGGTGTGCATTTCAAATTGGGTATGCCAAATTCAGGCGGAAATCCCCAAAAATGGCCCAGAGTTAAAGAGGGGCCACATAACGTTTAATTAATCTATAAAAGATTTTCAACTGTAAGCTTAAGAATAATAATGGTTTATAAGTTGAGCGGTCAGATTCGATTTTGCATTACGTTAGCAATTTTGCAATAAAAAAACTGTTACTGCACAAGTATATAAAAGGTTTTCAACTGTGAGCTTATAACAATGATAAGTTGTTGGATACGATTTTGCAGAAAGTTTGTCAGTTTGACATCATTTGACTTCAAACCACATTAGGAAATGTTATGTTTCAACAGATTGCAATGGCAAAAGTTACAAACGGCATTGTACGCTTAATGGTTTAAGGATCTGATTTTTAAACACAATAACATCAAATACAGTCAGAGGACCGAGAACTATTAAAACCCATTAAAAGTGTATGTGTACCAATCAAACATCTGAAAGATTTGAGTGACACGGAAGAATAGAACTCTGAAAATTCACCCGCCCGGTGGGAATATTCACACCTGTCACTATCACACACACACAGTCTGTACCGTCTGCCAGGGCTCCGCTCTGCTAGAGAGAGCGACATGGTGGAGACTCTGCCGCTAATTGCTGCGCTTAAGACAGCGGAACTTACCTGGCGCCGAAGATTTACCTCGTGTAATGTGCTGTTAAATCATTATGCTGTAGTTCGATTCTTTGCTTCGCTTCTTGGGGGGACGGCACTGTTGACACAGATGCCAGGCTCGCACTGGAGTGGCTCTGCTTTGCATAGTGTACATCCCTCTTAATCAGCCCCTAGAGAACTGTTCCGAGGGAAGGAATGAGAGGGAAAGAGATGCGGTAATGAATTTCAAACTATTTGCTATTTTTAAGTTTCAGGGTTACCTGTCACTTCGTTTGTTCGGCGGGAAAAAAGTAAGGCTATCTCAAGAGTCTGGTTAAACGCTACCCACCGTCTCTTTCCTGCTGTCAGTCAAAGAAACGTTCTTTTTTGTTTGGCAAGCACGGGACGGGTAAAGGGACTTGGAAGGGAAACACAGAAAGTGGCTATAACAAGGTTGGTTCGCGCGCCGCTTGTGTGTGCATTTGCGACAAAGCTGAAAGGATCGCTTGGAAGAGGGAGACAACAGAAGCAGTTCACCTTTCAGTAATAAAAGTCCCCTATAGAGAAACCTTTTCTTGGATTTTTTGTTTCAAAACCTTTCTGCTATTTTGTTTAGCAGCCTTTTCCTTATTTTCACCCCTGTCTCTGGGGTCCGTGCGAGGCTGTGCATTTGTTAGTCCACAGTAATGGCCAATCACCAAAGCAATTAGCATGTGGCAGTAAAATACTCCCCGAGTTTTAAAAGCAAGCCTGGGGCAACATACCGTTCCCCAGGCAGCCAAGTCCTCCCCAGAGGCCAATTCAACAGGCCTAATCCCTTCCTCTAATTAAACCAATTGATGGAGGACATTCGTTGTGTACAGTTTATTTGGATGTTAAAATGCCACGCCGCAAAAGAGCTTTTAGAGAGCAGCATTTGTTTCTCTCCAGAGTAATCAAAAAACAACCACCCGATGTCTTTGAAAGGCGAGGTCATTGCTTGTGTGGTCCCAGCCATGAGGGTCGGGATGGTGCTCGCATCTGGTTGGAATATGTGAACGTTTTTACTGTTGTGTTTAATTATCGGCGCATCTATTTCTCATAAGCCTGATTTCAGCTGTGTCAAATGAAATGAGCAATTGCTGAAAAAAATTGCTCGCGCATTGTGGCGCTTTTATGATTCTCGTTACAGACTCGTACGCATTCACACAGAGAATGAGCAAGGTCAAGCCTACCCACAGATTTCGTGCGCCCGACAACAGCAGAGTTGTTGATATAGAGAGTTAGAGATTTCTAATAATGTTTCCCAGGCAGGACCTTTCATTCCCTAGTCAACCTCAGGAGGGAGCTTCGCACAGGGTTGAGGATCTTATCCATTCATGCTGCGCACCCCGGCAGCTCTGACTGAAGTGCTCCCTTGGCTCGTGCCAGAACTTCTAATGGTGTTCTGGACGGAGTGCATTCTGGGAACTGAGTGAAAGAGAGAGGGAAAAAGGTTGGGGAAAATGTTTCTGCTTTCATTCTTTACCTTTAGAAATACAAATAGCTGTGAACATGCAATGCATTGTGGCACTGTGTTTTTTTCCCTTCATTTCTATATACTGTATACTGTATGTTTTTTTGTGGTGACGTACTTTTACGATACATGCTTGGCATTACAATTGAATTGAATTGAATTGTAAACAACCCCCTAACCAAAACTATTAGCCTTTTTTTTCTGTGTTATAGATTTTAATATTTCAATATTAGTGGTGTATTGAGTGCTTTTTCTTTTTACCAAAAATAAACATTCTGTCAACATTTATTCACCTTCATGTCATTCAAAACCTCGTTCTTTGGTGAAACACAAAAGATGATATTTTGAGAAATGTGTCCATACAATGGAAATCAATGGGGGCCACTGTTGCTTGGTTACAAACAGTTTTCAAAGTATCTTCTTGTGTGTCAAACAGGTTTGGACTGACAGGAGGATGAGTAAACGATGACAGCATTTTTTGGTTGAACTATTCCTAAGCAGACTAAATAATAATATTAATAACAGACAATAATTATATTTATTGACAACTAAGGCATACGTCTGTATAAACGGTTTCAAAGTAACAACGTAAACAATCGTTACTGCGCATGCCCGCTTTTGTGGTCCATACTTAACTTCCGGCACTCACCCGCAAAGAATAGAGTCCTGTAGATTATTTGAGATAACAAACAAAGGAAAGAACAAGTAAATTATATAAAATAGAAAATTAAAAGTATGTCTAGTCAGTATTATTTTGCATTACCAGTGGAAGAACCATAACTTGGCTAAACTTAAATGCAACAAAGTTACACGACCCATTCAACAAATTGTTTATTTAATAAAATTAATATGCAATAAAATTCAACACATTTTTTGTTTAAAACAATTATTGTACAATCAAATATTAATATAAATTAAATAAAATATAAATTGTTATATTATTAGCCACTAGCCAGAACAATCAACAAACACAGACCGGAAAGGTGACTTCGGGCCAGGCGCGTGCGCCTGATGAAACCGTCTATGATATAATGTAATCTAATAGGTCAATAGTTTCTAATACACAGATTCATAGAGAAGCATTAAATCTTAGAGGCAGTCATGACCGTCTTTCATGGAAGAGACCGAGCCAGGCTGTGTCTATGCATAAACCATGACCTCTGACCCCCTCCATCAGCAACAGTCAATGCACTGAACCTGTGATAATTTACAGGCAAAACCGTGAGCCCCAGTGTATTCACCACTCATGTAAATAGATGTGCGTTGCTAATCGGTCACCTCTACAAAGCAGAGCTGTGATTTACTTCCCACAAGCACTTAAGACATTGTGCGGAGAGAGAGCATGTCTGTCCCGCAGGTGCTAATCTATTAAAAGCAGAGGAGCCGTGCGCAGGCCGTTCAGACAGCCATGGGGATTTTACATCATGTTGATCTAAATCATGTTAAGGGTACGGCATGTGTAACCAGTCAGACAGCCATAAAACCGACTCCCTCGCCTAGCGATTACGCTTTGATCAGACTATGCCAATAAAATCACAGGCTGGTGACTGTTTTGCTGAACAAGCACGTACAGAATTGGTGTGTTTGTAAAGGGTAGAATAGGGCAACGTCACAGAAAGGAAATGGAAAACGACGGTAAGATGTGAATTGATTCGCTTTCGGTTGTTTACTAGGAGGTTAAAGTCATGCAATTATTTTGCGTTTCTTTATATTAGGAATTGATTGGATTGCAAAGTGTTTTCTGAATAACAAGTGGACTGAGCAGAGGGTAGAAAGTAACTTTCAATACTGCACACAGAGGGGGCGCTGTAGCATTTCAGAGTTAATATAGTTTTGTTTTCAGTTTTATTTATATTTTGGATTAGCTTTTATTGTACATTTGTAGTTTGTTAGTAAAATTATTTTGTTTAATTTTGTTGTGCGCTTTTGTCATTTTATTATTTTTGTTTTTATTATTTATGTTGTATATTCATTTTTTGTTTTAGTTTAGTTTATTTAGTTAATTAGTTAAATTTACTTTCAGTTAATAATTTTAGTGCCTCAGCTTACATTTATTTCAGTTTATTACTGAAGCAACATTTAAAATTTCCATTTATTTTAATTTTTTTATTATATTTAATTTTTGATGAGCAGAAATGTTTTACTTTTAGTAAACTGTAGAATATCTGCATGGACACTACTCTATCCCATGATGCCACGGGAGCTGAGCAACGGTCAAATTAAAAAGTTAATCATATAAAAATAGTGGAAAACTTTAAGACGGATGTCCATTTTCAAATGTAAGTTACCGATAAATGAATTTCTTGTGACTAAATTATATTTTTAACAACGCCTACGCACAGGTTGTTATTACATCATAGGTCAAAGAGCATACAAGTCACATGACGATAAAACATGGTGCAGTGTTTGGTGTGCCCAAAATGTATTCATACTACTCCCACTACTTATTAAAATTCACTAGTATGCACGTTCACAGTATGCGATTTCGGACGCAGCTACAGTCATTCTGACTTCTACAGTCATTACCGCATTCTGACTTCTGAAGCGTATCGATGCGTTTGTTTAAGAGAAATATCCATATTGACAAATGACGGTGACGAAAGCTCCCGCCAGAGTAGACGCTATCCTATTGGAACAAAACGAAAAATGCAGTGTTCGTCACCGGAACTTACTCACCGGTCTGCGTCATCTTCCGGGAAAAACAAGCCTCTGGTTCACATGCATTCGAGAGATGATGGAAGCTAGACATCAATGTTAATAGCGCTGTCAATATGGATATTTCTTTTAAACAAAAGCATCGATTCGCTTCAGAAGACCTTTGTTAGGACCACGGAGCCGCGTCGAGCAGTTCATTGATCGATGGATGCACTTTTTGGAGCTTCAGATAGTCAACACCCATTCACTCCCATTCTACCGCTTGAAGTAAAATGCGTGTATTTATAAATCCGTAATAAATTATACATTTATAAATTTAGTCTCATCTAGACAGAGTTATGAAGAACATCCTGGGATAAAGAGCACACCTGCATTCAGATCAGTCTACACTCAGATTAATGCCCGAACTAGCCAAGGAGCTGCTGGAAATGAGTGGGCAGGGATTTTTATTGACCCACCATTGACAAAAAAAAAAAAGAGACGTGCGGGAAGGAGCTAGAGCGAAAAAGGAACGAGCGAGCAGAACCGAGAGAAAGAATCATGGTGATTAGCGGTTGTAAGGCAGCCGACCCATAGAGCGCATAGCTGGACCTGCAAAAATGATTCATATTTCACTACTGGTGTGAAACCTGCCGTCGATTTTTCATGGTAACAAAACTCGCACCTGTGCTGTTTCTCCTCCTAATGCAGTCAGACTTCAATAATGGCCACAAGTCAGTCATCTTCAAATCGATATTTGCAGAAAGCTTTGGGGGACAACCAGTGGCTATTTACCAAAAATGGGAAGGAAAATCACCACTACATCTGTTAAAACACAGAAAAATAAAAATATCTGTCTGCTTTAGAGATGGACAGAAAGTCCAAAATCGTATCTTATTACTCTTGTATGATGCAGTTATTCTGAATTACAATATGGTTGTGTTCGGCCGCAGACATGAGGTTGCGTTGTACTTGATATTGCTTACAAAATTATTTCGAACAAGTTATATCAGGTAACTTATGTTTAAGATACATTATGGCCAACTCTTTGCTGAACGTTGTTTCTTTCACACAAAGATTATTCCAGATGTAAATCTGTGGCTTTTCTTCGGGAGAGGTGGGTTATTGGTGTGCACTAATTGGGTGGTCGTGGCACTTAGCATCATTCTGCCATCCTATTGTCAATTCTAGGACAACAGGTCTGTGCTTTCAGTGTTGCCATGGATACCAGAGTATAATGGGAGATGGGCATTGAATGGAGAGGCAAGTAGATGATTATTAATTTCTAGGACCTTTAATGTCAGTACTCTGTTAATTGATAATTGGTTAATGGGGGAGTTCATCCCGTGCATTGATGGAGTGGTTACTGTAGACGTGCCTGGGAATAAAACAAAACATTGACTTCTGTAAAGCCACATTTTGTCCAACACAATAATGAATGTTGTGTATATAAAATACATGTTAAATAGAAGCCGTGCTTGAATTCATGAAGGTAGAATAATAGTACATGTATTGATGGTGTGTGTTCTGAGATGAGATGTCTGATTAAGTTCTATTGAGTGTGTGTGCTTGAAGGACTTATGTGTCATTTATGTGTCAGATGTACAAACAGTATGATTGAACAGCCTTAAAGAAGCTGTCTTTTGCATATTTTAATATGTGTGTGCTTATGGACCTGATTTGCTTACTGGATAAGTCATTCGTAATGTTTTTAGAATTTAGAGTAGATGTTTTCTGGATGTCTCTATGAGGTTTTGAGCTGTCGATCATTTCTGTCTGCCATTGGGCGTCTGCAACCAGGATGTAATTCAACAGCAGTATATAACATAAAATCACAATTGTTGTTGTGTTTACCTAATTTTAAGAACCAGATGATTTTTTTATTATGCTCTGATATGTAAAACCATAGAATGACTATCAATTAATAATATTACGAAAAACATAAATGACAATAATTGGTCCCATTTTATTTTTATACAGTTTTTAATCCGTTTTTTTGTTAGCTTTTTAATCAGTTGGCAGTCCAGGTAGCACTGTTAAATAGAAGAACATTTCGTTGAAATTAGATTCTTTGAATCTGTATAACCTCCTCTCTGATTACATACACAAACTCAAAGAACGTCTTTGTGCATGATTTCTAGAGCTCTCAGAGATCGAGTACATCAATGAAATCTTCCATCTCGCTCTTGTCATGACAAGGTAGCAATAATGGTCACGGTTCACTTGTTTTGAAAAGGTGTAAATGAAAAACATCTCTAAACGCAAACGGCAGAGCAGAGAGCCTCACAATCCTGTACGACGGCCATTCACATGATAAACAGGAGATGAAAATGACATCTTGCTTGAATTACACACGTTCGTCACAATCAATGATGTCAATCCTCAAAGCTCAGACAGAAACTTAATGAAACCCTGACAGTGTCGAACTGAATTCTTCAAAAACACAATGACACTCACTAAACACACCCTATTACCGCAAGCAGATATTTGACTTCTTTTCAGCTTGTCATTAAATCTTAAAGAGACAGAGAAAAATCGACATTATTTCTGTCTTGTTTTATGGAGGTAGACAGATTAATCGTGTAAAAAGGAAAAGCAAGGAGGAAAAAAAGCTTGGCTTACATTCCAGTATACCACAAACAGGAAGTGATGTGTGTGTGAGGGGATGACCTTGAGCTGAAAGTGGTATGGCGTCCAAGTTGAGATGTAAGCTTGTAAGCTGACCTCCATAAAACACATTTGTGTATTTGATCCGTTTGATCTGGGAAATGTCGCTGGGTTTCTTGTCAATGATATTTATGGTGGCCGCTCTCTGTTGTCAGCAAAGGTTGTGGAAATGGATGGCAGGCAGCAGATGTCAAAGATGGTTTATTTAAAGCATGCAGGTTGGGTCTTGGTTGCTAACCTGTGCCTTTCGCCATCTTACAGGCGAATTAAAGACCTTCTTCCTCCTGGGACACACAGACACACATGCACACACAGAGAGACTCACACATATGGTCATTTATTGCTACTTTTACATTTTTATCTTTTGTTCGCCTGTCACTGAAAAGTTTGCCACTTTCCCCAGCTTTTACAATAATGATGCATTCATTCAATACTACTTGGCTTTCTACTGTCATAATGGTTACTTGGAATCTGACTGGCTAATACATGCTTTTAGCACTAAGACTTCCGAGGAAAGATTAATGCCCCGTTTACATTATAAGCGGCTTTTTTTCAGTCATTTCTCATTGCAGGAGTTGAGAAGAATCACGTTAGCATCTTCACTCCTACTGGCTGTCGCTCCCAAAAGTCTCTTCTCATTTGCATAAAATGAAACATTTCTCAACTTCCAGCATCGCTAGAAACGCCCCATCCAGTTGCCAACGGTTGCTGCTGCTCGTGTCGCCGGAAGTTGCCAGCTCTCCATTAAAATGAATGGGATCACGTCACTTGTAATGTGAACGGGGCATTAATTGTCCAGCTTGAGAGCATCTCTTGTGCCTTTCTAATTTTATTTTTATTTTAAAGCATCAGTGGCCTTGACTATAGACGTTTCTATTTTATTCTATATTGATTGTATGACGTTTAAATCTACTTAACAGTTATTGATTCTTTGCGGAGGTCTACCAGAAGTTAAGTTTGGGCTACATAACTTTTGTTTGTGTGGTTTCCGCTGAAACTGTCAATAGGAGCCAAAATATTTTCGAGGGGTTACAGCCTAATACATATGACTGCAGTTTTATTTATTGCTGGTTTTCACAACGTACATTGTTTTAAATGGTTTCAGTCCTTGTTGAGCCTTTGCATTTAAAGCAATGTTCATTTGTTTACGTAAGTCAGGTCTGGTAAAGATATAATGCGTGTTAATATTTAAACACGCAAAAGCGGTAGGACATCATTACCCATCACAGTAGAAGCAGAATGGCGATACGCAGACATGATTGTGAATAGCCAATTTGTGTAGACTTAAGTACATGTTTTGAAAGTGACCATTGTGCTAATGTGTCATACAACAGAGTAATGGCCTCCAATTAGCTTAAATCCATTTATGAAATTAATAACAAGCTTAGCATGTCCTCTAAAGTGTTGAGGAGAGCTGAAATATGAAGAGCAGAGCTATGTTAAACCCAAGATAAAGTTTTAAAGCCATAATGTGATTTATTTATAATGTAATTGTTTCTTTGAATGAGAGAGTCTTTTGCTGTTTTTGTGAATGCACGCTTTTGGTCTTGTTTTCATTTTCTAAAAAAGTGCTTTTGTTTTGTAATTCCATTTGTGGGGTTTTTTTCTGTACTGTAATAGGCCTGCAATAAGATTGGCGTTTACAGATAATTGCTGTTTGGAATGTTGTTTTTCATGTTTTCAGTGGTTTGTTTGGTTTTTCTTCAAAGTCGGTTTATTCATTCAGTACCATTTACTCTCAAGACTAGTGATGCATGATATTTAATTGTTGCCGATATACGATATGCCGATATTTTCCAACTGATATTAATACATTGTGTAATGGGAGGACTACAAAGCCCATGTCTATAAGTCTAAAAGTCTTTTTTGACAATGATAGAACAAAATGTGTGTCTCTTTTAAGTTTTTTTCTTTCATGGCATTTCCAAAGGTGGCCACTAGGGTGCTCTAAAACCACTTATTACCCAAAATTGTTAGTCTGTAATAAAAAAGCAATTGTTTATTTATTTACGTGTCTGTTATATTTTACGTATGTAAGTATCTGCAAAACATTTGTTAAATTTAAAAATTTTACATAATAACATGAAGTTTGTGTAGGGAGTTTTACTGTTTGACAGCAACAAAACAGCACATAGTAATAATATCTAATAAAACCTTTAAAGAAAAAATCTACTTAAGCTACTAAACTAAATTTAAGTAGATACAAAGTGTTTTCCATACAGTCTTACTGAGAATCGTTGAGAATTACAGCAACAACACAGCTGTGAAATAACAAACTTATTGTGTGCTTGTGAAATATGAATCATGTGTGCATGCGTGGGCTCATTATATAGTATTATAGTATAGTCTCAAAGACTGACGGATCAGATTTTACGCAGTTTTACTGGAGGAACACCGCGCTGCTGCATACTTTGTTGGAAACCAAAGACAGACGGTTCTTTCACAAGAAATCCAATGTACACAATGGGAAATATTTTCACAGTTCTCTGATTTATTACGTTTGTGGACTTAAAGTGCAAATGGATGTTATATTGTGAATAGAAATCTGCCCGATTAATGGAAAATATATATCACGTGATTTATGCACAGCTTGTGAGTGAAGTACGGTAAAATGCTGCTGCATCCGAAAGCCAGAGGGCGCTCTCGTGCAGAAAATCCAAATACGCACTGCAGAAGAAGACCATAACACACGTAGTTCTAGGAAATGCCTAAGGACGTGTTTTTATCACCGATCCTCAAGCCTCCTCAGGTATTTTCATGATAATAAAGTATATTTATAATGATCATGTTTGGCGGGTGTTGATCTGATTTGCACTCCTCTCGCAAATTATTATATTCCTTCTGCCAGAGCATATATTTTATAAAACTGTGTTCGGATATCAATGCGAAACAGTATGTGATGTTTTACAGTCATTGAACAATAATACTTGAGAAAACAGTTGAGAAACAAAAATACATACGGCTCTTAATGGTAAAAATGTCAGAACACCGGCTTAACCTAAAACCTTGTGTGTTTTTAACACAACCCTGTGTTTATATAACAGTTCAGACGCAATACGACACAAAAATGAATGGTACTCATGTGCTATGTGACAGCTGGTGTCTTTGCGAGTGCACGCTCATGTCAGAATGCCCAAGTTACACATAATCAACACGTATTTTTTATCAGCAAAGCATATCGGCGTAATTTTTCATATCGGACCAATGCCGATATTTCATTTATAAGCCAATATCGGCTGATAATATTGTGTATCCCTACTCAAGACCCTTGAAGTATGTGCTTGAGCGTGTGCTTTTTGTGCGTAAATTTTCCGTGTGCTTCAAAGAAGCGCCAGCATCCCTTTCTGTCAACAGCGCTGTAATTGCTTGTCTGATATGACCACTCAGGCAAGCAGATGATATTTGCTTTTTCATGTCAGGTCAAATTTGAGCTGATTCTTGGTTCCTTTCAGGTAATGTAGGAATGTAAATCAGAGCTGTGCTGGCCAGGTCTGCTGGTGTGTAAATATAGCCCGAAATATAGTGCTGTATTTACTTTAATATTTACTCAACCTGATTCCAAACTCTCACTTTCTTCTGCTGAACACAAAAGAAGATGTTTTGATTGAACAATGTTGGGAACCAGTCAACATTGGCCCACATTGACTTCCATTGTATGGACACAAATGAGCAGACATTGTATCATCACAATAATCCCTGTTTTTTACATTATGCACGTACGCGCAGATTGCCAACAAAACACAGACATATTACTTAGTTTGACTTACCGCATGCAGTTTATGTCCGGCATCTTTTAGCACTGGGACCGCGCCATCTATCAGTTTCAAACGATCTCCAAATCCAGCGTTATATCCACCGTTTATAGAACATCCATTTCTGAAATGCCGTGAACAAACAAACACACCTCAGCTTCTCTATCGCAAGACCGATCTTCCTTTCGCTTGTCGGTTGGCGCGTGGGCGTGCTATTTCTTTCGCCCTGCTGTCGGCGTGCTTTTCCGGGAGAATTGCCCAATAAAAGGAATAGGATCCCTGTTACGAAACAGGGATCTAGACTTATAAAAATCTTTCCGAAACAAGTTGGAATGCTGGGGGAGTGTATCAAGCACAAAAATTCTACGTCATACGTCCAACTCGTTTATTAACAAGTTGACCATGTTAGGCCATGTTCACACTTGACTTCTTTTTTGACAAGAAAAAGTTGACAATGGCGCTTTTTTAGTAAAAAAAATACGCTTGCAACGTTGTGGTTACAAATAGCAGTCGGCAATGTTCAAAGAAAGCATTTGTGCACGAATGCAGCTTAGAGACACAGGCTTCATAGGCAGCGTAACGGAAGTCTATTTGAATTATAAACAGAGAGCGTCTTTGCTATAACCAATCACATATTTAAAAAATACAATATTAATTTCTCGCTAGAAATGCAATCAGAAGTTATTGAAAGTGAAAGTTTAACTTACATTTATATAAAACTGTGCTGCAATGGGCGTTTCGGCTGCCATTTTATTTTTTCGAGCTAGAGCCTTCTCGACCAATCACATTCCTCGCATGTTGTTATGGAAACAACAGGTATCTGTCATTGGTTAGCTCTGGAAAAGGTGCTTGACGTAGGGCGTTTTTTCAGAAAAGCTTAACTTTTGTCAACCTAGAAAGGTGCCCTGAGCTGCAGAAAAAGACACTGGCGTTTTAAAAAGCACTCAGGACTTTTTTGAAAACACGGTTTACTCCATAGGATTATAATGTAAAACAGATGCTAGCAGCTTCAAAAAAGAAGTCAAGTGTGAACATGGCCTTACGTATGAGAAGCCAGCATGTTTAACAGTGTAAACAAGTCAGAATGCATGAAATCGCTTTTTACCCGATCTTTAATAAATGGAACCTACATGTAAAGTGTTACTGTATGTTTATAATTATTTCTTAAGGAAAAGTGTTAATTAGCATTATTTCTTTGACGGAGGTTTCAGTTCTGTTCCTGACATTTTTTCTCACAGTGGCAAATTTGGAGGTGCAACAGTGTTTCCATTGTGGTTATAGGCGTGGTGGTGAGGAACCTTGGACCTTCTGTTCTCTTTGATTCACCTGGAAAAGAATATTAGGAAATAATAAGTTTTGGAATGACTGTAAAATTTCCATTCGATGAAATGTTATGGTCAGCTCACGCAATCCGAATGAAATCTCATGCAGGCCAAGAAGGCCAAGATCTGGGAAAAGAATGGCAAATAATGAGTGCCCTTCAATACTTTTCTTTCTCTCTCTCTCACATGCACAGACACACTTACTTTTTTCTATTTTTTCCTCTACCCTTTCTTTATTTTATTATGTTCACAAAGCAGCGAGGGAATTTGAACAAGGTCTCGCGGAGTAATAAGGGCAGACAAATGCTGTGTAGGGCCTCGACACACAAACATTCAAAAATATGACGTATTCAAATGAAAAAGAATTGCTTTCTAGCAATAAAAACCTTCATTCAGAAGGCATCAAGGGCAAGTTGTGCTCACACCAGGTTGATTATTAATTCATTTGTTTGTTTATTTACAGATTTTCCACCATCCTTTAATTTATCCAGGCGGTTATACCATTTCCAATGGGAAAGTTCCTAAAAATAAAATTGCTTCAACATGATATAAAAATGGTAGCATATACACTACCGGTCAAAAGTTTCGGATTACTCTTTATTTATATTTTTCCACAGTTTAGAATATTCAAAACCATGAAATAACTTTAATGTAGCTGTGGGTGTGACTAAAAGTATCCAAAATAAATGAATTTTAGCATCTTTAAAGTAGCCACCCTTTGACTAATTGCTAATATTTCTACTGACTGCAAGACCTTCTGAATTTAAGTGTTTTTCTTTCCAATTACATGTCCTTATTGGTTATCATGGAAACAAAGCACATCAAATGCAATTTACAACATTGTTTCCCTTTTGTTTTAGGTAGTCGTTATGTTTTTATCCAAAGTGGCACACAGCAGATATTCTCAAACAAGAGTGTTTTACCCCAGGGGGCACTTGAGCGGGTTCCTAGTGGTACTTGGAGGCTTTTTGCTTTGTGAAACAGGAAAAATACTAGATTTATATAACTAATTGTGATTAATCTTGAGAATTGCTTTATTCAAAGCTGTTAATGATTTCTGTAGTTTGTTTTAATGAAAGAAGCGAAATCATGTGTGTAATATGACCTGCGTGTATAAAACGTGTATACTAAATAGCTAGAACAATATCTGCTCTATGAAGAACCTGTTTTTGACTCACGGTATTGATTGCTTATTGTTTTGATTTTAATAATGTTAATGATCATGTTTAAGTATAATATGAGTTAATAGGAACACATTTTTGTTTTTTTGTTGATGCATATATTATTGCCTTTATAGGAACGACTGTTTGTAACAGCTTGTGGTTAAATACTTAGCTATTGTTGAATTTTTTAGGCATCTGCAACCTTAAATCTACCAGCTCAGGGCTTTGACTGATATGGCAAATATAAAGGAACAATGCTTTAAAATAGAAGTCTGTAATGTATGATTTATTGTGGTTGAGAGTTTGGTCATAGTCCTTGCCTTGCATTTTTATTTGCAAGTTTTTGCAACATTCATGTGTGAATCAAGAAGCTTGTGTGAGGTCTTGCTTGCAGTATATCAAAGATAAATTACAGGACTTGCACCATTTCTCTCAATCTCCGTTTAAACTCATTCACATCCCCTACACATTGACCAAATATGAATCTGGCTATTTTGAGCCTCCCCATTTTACATTTACTTTGCTTTTCAAAATCACGAAAACTCAAATGAATAGTTTTTCCTTCCATCTGCAAACACCGATGGTTTAAGATATTTCACTCAGTTATTCACCGAACGCTTAGGCGCTGTGAATCAGCTTAGAATCTCAAGGAGTCAGCTGAATTTCCAGTAATACAAACTCAGTCATGGGGACAATATTTATGGATTTCATCCTTTAGGAGGATGCAAAGGTGTACGGCGCCAATCCTCAGCCTGCGAGTTATCTGCGCCGATTGTGTGTGTGAATATGTGCTATGCCGCATCAGCCCTGACTAATACAAACCCATATCGGGGGAGTTTTTGAAATACTCAGTTACTTTGAAATCCCGCATTGAAATTATTTCATGCAGTGTTGCCGTAGATATGGCAATGGACCATGAAATTGAGTCACTCAATATAAAAAAAGAGAAAGTCGATGAGAAAAGAAGGAAGGGAAGGAAAAACATCTATCTTTTTTAACTTCAAGATGTTATACCGGCTTTGCTCGCCCAACAGTAAAATGCACAGAGGCTTAATTTCCTCCTTGTTTTTTTGTTATTCAGAGTTGAACGCACAGCACAGCAGTGTCTCCTGTTGTTTGTGTAACGCCCAGTGTTCTAGCAGTTCTTAAATATGGCCCATCTAAAACTTGATTTTACCTTCTCTAAAGTGCATAAATGAATGCGAATTCCTCTGTTGAAAGTCTGGGTTGTATTTCTCACAGCAGACAGGGAGGGTTTAATAATTCATGTAGTTTTATTAATGTGGTATTCTCACAGTGTTACTCAAGCTTATCAACGACATTCAAAGACCGAAGGAGGGCTCGTTCTTTCCTGTGTCTTTGTTATTGGGGCTGTCTCACTTATACTTTGTTTAAAGAAACAGTTCACCCATATGCCCCAATATGAATATAATGTAAGTGTTTGCATTTTTTGACCCAAACACAAATCATTTAGAGCATTGTCATAGTGGAGTTTTCATTAAACAATGATATTAATCAGGCTTAGGCTTAGGGTCTCAACCAGGACCTATTAGGGGGCTTCAACAAACTTCAGAGGGGACTCCAAGATGACTTAAAATTATTGTTTAAATAAGCATCAAAATAAGGTCAAACAAATAAAATATATTACTTAGTGTTCGGATATTTTTTTATAATGAATATAAATCATTCTTTTATGTCAAGCTCTAGAATATCGTTTGTGTAGAAATTGTGAGTGGGAGGTCTTTCAAATTTTGTACTTTGGTAGTCAATGGTGGACAAGAACTGTTTTGTTACAAGCAGTCTTCCAAATATCTTTCTCTGAAGAAGTGTATTCAGATTTGGAACAACTTGAGGGTGAGTAAATGATGAACGAATTTTCATTTTTGGGTAAACCGTTCCTTTAAAGGAGACATCAGATGAAAACCCCACCTTTTCTGTTCATAAGTGCTATAATCGGTCCCGGTGCATCTAGCAACCCAGAAAACGTGAAAAATACAAACCCAGTAAGTTTGTTTTGGTGTGCCTTTCCCTGCAAGCATGTGAGAAATCGAGCCGTTCAGATTTCGCTCCGATTGTGACATCCAAATCGGATTTTATTGTAATGTTACCGCTCCTTAATCTACACAGTTCCACCCACCGCGCGCCGCCATTGTTGTTTTCACAAGCGACAGCGGTGTACATGACGCCATGGCTAAAGTTTGTGGACAACATGCAATGTAGTCGCTGCACAGAGTCCAAACCTAAGAAGAGACAGGAGTGGATTTATTTTACTTTTAGTGGAAATCCCTCAGATAAAAACCTGCTTGTTTGCGTGAATCACTTCAAACCGGAGTGCTTTATCAACCTGGGACACTACAAGCAGGATTAGCTTCAAAGTTGTTCCTCAAGAGGGGTCGAAACCAACTGAATGAGACAAAGCTGTCGATGTATAAGTAATATTTATCAACAGTCTGAATTGACGTACATGTACCGTATATATAGGAGGATAAAGTTAGCATATGATAGCGAAGGGAGCTAAGTCAGTCACGGGCTAAATAGAACATTCAAAGCCAGTGTTAAACTTACTGTATATAAGTGCAGATGGACACTTGGAGTTTAGCTGTATGAATGTTAATACATTATGTGTGTTAATATGTTTAGCTGCGGCAAGCTGTTTGTTTTGCTAATGAACAGGGGCGAACACTGCGGTTAGTTTCGTTTTAAACGTCTCAAATCATTCGTGCTTAGGCTGAAAAATCTCACAGCAAACTAGCTCTCACGTTGTGTGTGTAATGTTATAACTTGTCAACAAGCGCTAAAATCCATGTAATTCCGCTGAGAGCTGCACTGGATTCCGTGGATTTTAGGTAAGCATACACGCACAACATAAGCACATTAGGATGCGCTGTTTGCTGTGACTGATTTTTTTGTCTCCGGACGAATGATTTGAGACGTTTAAGATGAAACTAACTGCAGAGGAGTTCAGGAAATATCATTTAGCTAAACCATTGCCATGGCAGTATACGTGTGTGTGTTGTGTTGACACGCCGGACAGAAGGGGGGTGGGGTTCGCTGTAACTCATTATCATTTAAAGAGACATGCACCAAAACGGGTTGCTGTGAGCATAGCTGTTTTTGACGAGGCAAGAAGGGTTTTGTTTACACAACCATTGAGTGTTTTTAAGCAAAATATGTTCCAGACATTTCATGAAGACCCTAATAAATCATACCAACTTGTTGAAAGTGCTCGTCTGAGGAGACCTTTAAGCTCTGGCCCCCTTTTAATAAGAATAAGAATGAAAAAAACATATACAGCCATAAATCTCAAGCCGACTGCAATATATCCAATCTAAAGACAGCTTGGCAGCTTCACGGCACCTTGGCTGCTGCGGTTGTCATGTGATGTGTGCAGCTGTGATTCAGGTGTATGTACATCTATTGTGATTAGAGGTTACAGATGAATGACAATTAGCCTTCTGTGAGGAGGTTACTAAAATTAAATTAAAAGTACCAAACATATCAAGCGAGATAAATAGTTTTTCCCCACAAACTGACCTACTGTACATTATATAAATAACAGTCTCAGAGAATGCATTCTGCTGTACGTCACTGTATATCTCATTATCATATAGACTAACTTCAGAGCACAATGGCCAATGATCTATCATAAATCCCAACTGCAGTTGCTATTTGTGACCCTGGATCACAAAACCAGTCTTAAGTAGCACGGGAACATTTTTAGAAAAAGACAGAAATACATTGCATGGGTCAAAATTATCGATTTTTCTTATATGCCCAAAATCATTAGGATATTAAGTAAAGATCATGTTCCATGAAGATATTTTGTAAATTTTCTACCCTAAATATATACAAACTTTATTTTTATGAGTGGATGGCCTCTTACAGTGCCTCTGATTAACAACTTCATTAGGCAATTTTCTCAATATTTAGATTTTTTTTGCATCCTCAGATTCCAGTTTTAAACCGTTATATCTCGGCCAGATATTGTCCGATCCTGACAACTCACACATCAATAGAAAGCTGAATTATTCAGATTTCAGATTATGTAAAAATCTCAATTTCGAAAAATTGACTCATAAGACTGGTTTTGTTGTCCAGGGTCACATTTGTTTAGAGCTGTTATGCGCATAAATGACCCTCTCCTCAAAGCAGGCCAGAGTGCAGTTTACGCCAGAGATATTGTTTGGGGAGAAGGTTTCGGGAAGATCTGGCTAAATGAGATATATTCGATTTGAGAGCAAAGAGAAACAAACGGCGTGATGGAGTAACGCACATAAAACCAAGAGTATTTAAAAGCCATGAAATGCAAATGCAACAGAGCAGACCTTGTAAAGCACACGGAGCCAAGACACTCCACAAATCTGTATGCACCGTCCTGAGACGCAAACAAAGCAAATGCGTCTACCAGACATACAGTATTTAGTGGAATAAAATGTCCCGTTGTCACTGTGTCATTGTCCTTGTATCTCATACTCTTCTGTTTGTAGCTCTTTCTTGCTTTCTTTAATAAAACTGCATTTTCATTCTGAGCGCATACCACCTTACTGATAAAAACAATAAAACAGCTAAGGGTGTGATTTTTTTTCTTTATTTTATCTTCTCTGGACTCTGTTAATCCTCAAAGACCTATTGTAGTAAAACACTTGTTTAAAGTGTAACACTTGTTTAAAGCAGTTAAATAATAACGGATTTTCACATTATGGGTTCAAATACATGTAACAACAGCATGTACTCTTGTTGGCATAAAACTGAGCAATTTTATTTATTTTAATTTTGTCTGGCATGCCAAAGTCACACAGCATGTTCACTTGCCTACTGATGCTATTGCAGAGTAATCAGATTTATGAAGCATATACGTATGTATTTGACCTTTACCTTTCACTCTAAAAAAAATTACTGTGATTTTACGTGAAACAATTTACACTAAATAAAAAGGAGTAAATTTTAAAGTTGTGAAATCATAAAAATTTACTGTTTAATTCGAGTAAATGTTAGTAAAAAAATAAAGATGAGGTAATACGCAGTTTCTGCCAATCTCATTTTAATCTTGAGTACCTATAGAGTAGTATTGCATACTTCGTATCTTCGAAGAGTATTTAGTTTATCAAATTTATAAAAGAGAGATACAGCTGTACGATTATTTCCGGAAAAAGACTACGGGCAGGGCAGGGGGGACGGAACTATAGCAGGAGCGCACAATACATCATCGCATTATCCCTTCGTGTTGTTTACATTATGCTGATACGCGCTGATTGCCAACAAAACACAGGCATATGACTTAGTTTGACTTACCACGTGCGGTTCATCTTTTAGCGCTGAGACCGCTCCATCTATCAGTTTCAAACGATCTCCAAATCCAGCGTTATATCCACCGTTTATACTGTATAACATTCATCACCGAAATGCAGTGAGCAAACAAACACGCTGGCTGGTTGACGCGTGGGCGTGCTCTTTCGCTCGGTGGATGACGCGTGGGCATGCTTTTCTGGGAGAATTGCCAAAAAAAGGAATAGGATTCCTGTTACGAAACAGGGATCCAGACTTATAAAAAAACTTTCCGAAACAAGTTGAAGTGCTGGGGGAGTGTATCAAGCACAGAAATACTACATCATACGTCCAACTCGTTTTTTAACAAGTTGACCATGTTAAGCATGAGAAGCCAGCACGTTAACAGTGTAAAGTAGTCAGAATGCATGAAATGGCATGTTACCCCATCTTTAAGAAAGTCTGAGTAACTCAAATAATTTCTATTAGAATTTACCAAAAATATTAAGTTTTTATTAAAAATATATATTTTTAATTAAATACTTATATTAATTAAGTTTATTTAATGAAAAATATAAAAAATTTAAGGAAATTAACTGTTGGATTTTTAATAAAAAAAAATTAATATGTCCCACTAAAAAAATCAGTCAAATGATTTTAAAAGATTTTATTGAGTGAATATAGCTGTTTATTTTTATATTTAAGCCCATAGAATATTTTTTATAGTGTAATAGCAAAATTGCAACTTTCCAAATAACATATAAACATACTGTATATAAATATAGCCTGTCCTTCTTCAAAAAACAATAATTTGTGCGGCTTATTGTGACCTATACTGTAGTTACGTTTTAACAATAGATGTTGCTAAAAACAGTTTTGCATATCATGAAATAACATCTGACCTACGCTACCAGTCACAATTATCATTTATATATATAATGTGTGAACTTTTTACTTGGTCCCTTACCCACCGAGTTTCCCTGGTTAAATTTGCGAAATCTGCTTTAACATCTTTATATTTGGATAAGCTTTTGAATGTTGCAGAAACGCAACAGAGATTCTTAGTGGTCAACAATTTGTGATGTTATGCACACACCAGAGCTCATTCAGTAAATCATAGATAAACTCTTCCAAACGATTTTCAGCACAGCATAATGAAACTTTATAGAGTGTGAAGAGGGCTGGACTGAGATAAACATAATGTAGTTTTAACCTTCTAGCTAACTGTGTAAGCTTTTATAGAGGTCAGTGTAGGCATCTAAATATGCATTCTGGGGTACGTGTGAGATGCATAATGTAATTGAAATGTGAATCTCTAGTCTAAGAAATGGTAGAGGAATGATCTGATATTATTTGGGGCAGTTTCCTGTGGATTTCTTTTTCTTTTCATACTATAAAGGCTTCCAGAAAAGGCGGTAATACATGCAACAGCATGGTCGCAACCATAAAAATGCATTCAATGTGAAAATAAATAAAGCATCCTCAATATCAATGTTTGGGTCTCTGCGGATTGAGGGCGAGGTGGAAGCTGTTCTTAAGGAGTAGCGTGGAGATAGAACATGACATGCTGAGTGTGTTGAACATATTGGATCATCATGTGTTCTCTAAATAGGCTATAGTCTCACAGGTGTTGGTGGAGGTCTGGAGGGAATAGCTGGAAATGAACCAAGTGAGAGTAACATAGAGACAGGGGAATAAGAGAAACGTGTGCCATGGGGCAATGTTTAACGTTGGAAACGGCTTTTAAATCGGGTTTCTACTAACAGTGTTTTGGCAGTAAATGTTATCTTAGCTTCTTTTGTCCCGTGGAAAGAATAGCTCAGCCTCTTTTTGACTATGTCATTTATGAAAAATTGATAAGTGAAAATGTGGAAATGTCAAATGACAATATTTGACATTTATGCTTTAAAGTAATAGAGACCAAACATTTGATGTGTGTCAAAATGCACGTAATGGGTATGACTGAGTGACCATTTTTTTTTAAATACAATTGTGACGAGGGAGGCATGACGAGAGCCGTGGGAGGAAGAAGCGAGGCTGGGACGCGATTGATAATGAGTGTAAGCTGGGCGTCATTCCGGCCTCGTATCTCTCACGGAGGAGAGCGGAAGCATAAAAGGATGAACGGCAGGAGAGTACGGCGAGAGAGGACCGGGCCCGGAAGTGTTACATTTTGTTTATGTTCGTGTGGCCGGCAGTCGTCCATGAGGGGCTGCCGGCCTGTTTTTACTGCTATTTATTGTTGATTTATTTTGAGTTAAAATGTTTAAATGTTCGCCGGTTCCCGCCTCCTTCCTTCCCGTTTTATTGAGCTTTGCTACAACGATCTTATAGGAATGTGTGTCACATTTGTTGCAAGGTCCAGCATAATGTGATCAGTTACTCTATTCATAAACAATAAGGATGTAACGATTCACCGTGAGCCGGTTGAAAATCGGTTGTAATGAGCAACGATTCAAATCGGTTGAGGCTTGAACTGAATCGCGATACATTTTTTGAACAGCAGGGGCCGCTATTTTCACTGCAAATCTAAACGTGGATGCTGATAGTTCTTAAATGCAAAAAAATCCAAGAAAAGCACATACAGTATTAGTTTGTTTATATTAAAGAGACTTTTTCTATTATTAATTTGTTATAAAATTGCAGTTTAGTTTTGTTATTTGAAATAAAACATTATTTTATCATACAAAGAAACGTGAAGCATTTAAGAAATAATGCAAGGGAAGTTGTTCATTTCTAATTTGTTTCAACTCATTTTTTCAAAATAAATCGTGAGTAAATCGTGACTAAATCGCATCGTGAGATCAGAATCGTGACTCGCATCGCATCGTGAGCTGAGTGAATCGTTACATCCCTAATAAACAATAATATAAACTTCTTTTTAATCATGTTTCCAGTTTGTTTAATAATATGTCAGTATAAATATATATATAAAAGTTGTCTTATAATGGCTTTAAGTCTATAAAAATAATACAATACAAAACAGTTTGCTCATTAGGAAATTCAGTTGATTTTTTTACTAAGTTCCTTTTACTTAGCCTACTTGAAGATTGTGGACTGACTGATGTCATGATTCACTTTTATGCTGTGGTAATATGGAGGACAGGGAGTGCCGATTAGAAATATAATGAGGAATCAATTGATCAATTTAATAATTGAAACATAAAAATGTAAACAAATAAATCACTTTTTAAATTGAGAAATTAATAGACTTATGTGAAATGGTTTATTTAATTTGTGTTTTAAAATGTAGTTTAATTTTACAATAAAACATTCATTTTTAAATAAATAGATACATTTAAAACTATTTATTTAATCCATGCTTTAAAACATAAAAAATAAACCAATAAAAAGTTCATTATTTAACATTTTAAATGGCTTTTTTAAAAAGCATTTGCCAAATGCTTTTCTCTCTCTATTTTCCAATTGCTTTTCTTTATCATTTTCCGTATCTATTTGTCAATCGATTTAAAAAATGCCATTGGACAGTACACACGTGGGGGCAACCAATCAGCTTTCGGCTCAGTTTTAGGATATACCCCTTCTCCTACATGTCATACGAAGTAAGTGTAAGGTACCGCCATTAAAACAGTGACGTTATACCTTGCGTTCCATGACTACATAACATGGCAGAAGTTAATTCGGACACTGCATGTACTGTATGTGAACAAGCACTTGTTTTATGTTTTAAAGCATGAATTAAATAAACAGTTTTAAATTAATCTATTTATTTTTACATTTAAACATTTTGTGTTTTATTGTTCAATTAAACTACATTTTAAAACACAAATTAAATAAACAATTTTTAAAAAGTCTATTCATTTCTCAATTTAAAAGTGATTTATTTGTTTACATTTTTATGTTTTATATATTAAATTGATAAATTGATTCTTTCTTTTATTTCCAATCGGCATGTGCTGTCCTCCATATGGTAATAGCTGTCTGTAGAGAGGTGCTCTAACAGTTGTTTGTGTAAGCAGGTGTCTTGACCTGATATTTCAACAGTTGCACTGCATCTGTCAACCGCTAGGAGGCAGTAGAGCTGGATTGAGGTGCTGTCCGTGGTGCTGAAGACTAAACCCTATTGATGTTGGTACATGAACATGTACCAAGTGATGAAAACTAAACTGAAACCTCACAAAGGACAACACAAACTTTTAATGCACATTTTATACAATGTTACTACTTATAAAATTTTATTTGTTTTTCCATATTATTTATTTATTAAAACTAATCAGAAATTTGTGTTATCTTGGTTCTACTTAAGAGTCAATGGTATATCTCCATATTTTTGCTTTGAAGGACTCCTGCGGTGTGTTTTGATAGACCCTGTCAAAGCCTGCGGTTTGAGACTCCAGGAGGAGCACAATATCAGAGGAAAGAGGGGGGAAAGCAAAAAAGGAAATGTTTTTTGCCAGAATCCATACGATTTCCACTATAAAGCAAATTAAAACTCTCCCCCTGTAACACTGCTTTGGGTCAGCCGTTGAGGGGAATGACAAATTATCCCTGAATACACCGATTAAATATTTATCCGCTAAATCGTAATTGGTTTTGTGCAGAGTTGTCTCCAAAAACTGATTTTTAATTTATCGTTTAAGATGGCAAACGAGATGTAGCAAAGCCGCAGTGGACTCGGCGAGAAGGGACACGCAGGGGATGCTACTGTGTTTTAGATCATCGTAATTACAAATGGATGCCGCGTCTTTACGCAGCGCGCCTCTCCACGATCCGGTTGCATTATTCATGGAACGGGAAAGTGTGAGAAATGTGGTCACCCGGCAGATAGACGGCCCTGATCAGAGATTAACCGGGCACAATCACGAATGTGTCACGCTGGAACGCGCTTCTTATTTTAAAGAGATCATACGCAATGATAAGGACCAAAGGCATGTAGGCTAATGTTCAGGGAGAAATCAGTGCCACAGCACGCTTGGAGATAAACGGATAGTTTACAATGAAGTGTGAAGGTCCGGTGTTTGAGATGTATTGCACACAGTCTTATTATCTAGGAGAGCCATACTGTCTCAGGTGATGGCATTATGTCTTCTGCACTTCCAAGATATCAAGGTTTTATTACATCACATTGGTGCGGTATAGCTACAACCAGTCAGTTTATGATCCAAGACTGTGGTATATGGAAGTAGTTAGTTTGTTTTTGAAAGTCAGTTTATGCGATACTTACCTTAAAGTTTTGCCTAACCATGGTCTCCTCAACATAATCGAGAGCACTTTTATACGAATTTGAACTTTAAAGTAACATGGTCTTTTATGCAGCTGCTTTGTGCTTAACCCGATAACTGTAATGAATGTTGCTGTCGCGACACCCCCTGACAGACTTCACTTCAGCACGTAGCTGGGATACTGGGACGCGCTCAGTCATTACTCTATGACAAGAGGCGAACAGTGAGCGTTTGAGAGAGGATGTATTACACATCTCCCAGTGGGGTCGGAATTAGATTAATTTGAGCCTGGGCCGGGTTTGAAGAGATCCTTTCAGTGAATTAAGATGGAAATGGATTCCTTTTATGAGTGAGCATAAAAATTCATTGTGATACGGAGTCTTGAGAGTGAATGTCTGAATGAAGCGATGAACGCACCCCCCGCGCCCCCCCTCGTCCTTTTGAAGGTAGTAGACGCAGAGCATCACAATAGGCTGCAACAACAAATTGGATAGTTTAATTTTCGTGTTTGCTATTCGAGATTGGATGTTCTTTAGGGTCGTAGAAGAAAAAAATAATCAACGAAGAAAAGCTACGAGTTTTAGCAGTTACAGGAAAGAATTGCTTAGGTACATAAATATGTGATGACAAAATGGAAATTTTCACAGAGGTATTTCATCTTACTGGAGAAACAGTTTGATAAGGTTCCTTGTGAAGTTTGATGTGTTTTGGTGCTTCATGCATTTCAATTTAAATAGGACCGGTAGTTTTGAATTCGCTTACTATATTGCAGTTTTTGTTTTATATGCTGAACTGCATGTCAATAAAGCAAGATAAGCGAGACTGATGTTCAAATGTTTAGGGTCACTTGACTGATTTTTAATGATCTTAAAAACCATTTGATCTGAAGGCATGTGTATGAATTTTGACATTGTGGAGCAAAATATAATTGTGGCAACATAATAGTTTGTTTTTACAGTTTTTTTATGCATGACCAAATAATGTAGAAAAAGGAGCCAACGAGAGTCCAAAATAGATGGGAATGTTCATACTGTTGAAATAAAAACATCTCAGGGTGATGCCTGAAGAAGCTAGTTGATAAAATGCCATGAATACAGATTTCCATTTTCTAGAGCATGCTGAAATACAACAGTTTTTATTTATTTGAGTCTTTTTAAGCCCATAGTCACTTTGTTTTGTTAAGTTCACTATCATTCTAAAATATGAGACGGATCATTTTATTAATTTTAATTAACAAATCATTTCTTCACTCAGTTGTAAATCGCTTTGGGTAAAAGTATCTGCTAAGTGACTAAATGTAAATTATTTGATTCATTTTTATTGTATTGATCTTTAAATTCTCATTCGATAAGCAGTCATTTTACCATGGGTATAGGGTTTAAGGGTCATAACCAGTGTTAAACTTATTTGTGCATTAATATAGAATGTGTTCTTGGGTTGTGTGTATCAGCGTTTTACAGTGAATCCGAGTCAAACGCAGTCCATACGATCAGAACTCAATGACAAAACTGTCCTTTCATTAAAAAAAATCATTTCAATCCCTCAGTATGGCTGTGGTTTGGTGTATCAGCGCAAGGGCTGTTATTCCTGCTGGATTCCTTGAAGTGCCCCTACGGAAACAGACACAGAGACAGATGGGACTGCCAGACTATTTGGCAACTGAGTGGGAGGAAAGAAAGAGAGAGAGACTGTGATGTTCATTATTGTGTGTCATCTGGCAAGTTTGTAATTATTAAGTAGATATAGTGTTCTCTGCTTGGGTTATGCTTTATGGGGCATAAAGATTTCCATTCAGGCCCGCTGCTTATTAACACAACGCGCAAAGTTTTCTTATTAGCATCTGTCGGGCTGTGAATTCTGAGAGACGTCTCGTTTCAGAGGTCTGTGTCACGTGACAACAGGTTCCTCATTATCCTGTACACAGTTCATTAAACCCGTACACACAGATACACAATATCCACACCGTATGATTATTAAGGCTAATTTCAGCTATTTTCAGCGCTTGCAGCGAAACACACTTATTGGATTTTCATTATTAAAAGACCCTGTCCGTAAGGTGTGTGACCGCCCGGGAATGAAAGGTGAGTCGTTGGGTTATTGAGAGCCATGATTGGTTGAAGTCTTTTTTCCCCTCATATCCTGTCCATGACTGTCATTCTCATTTCACCATCTGTGAGACCTCAGCAGCTGGACAGTAAAACCATTGCTCATAAAAACACCTTCTGCTCTCTCTCTTTCTCTCTCCCATCCTTCTGTCATCTCTCTCTCTCTCTTTCATTTGTTCCTAACTCGTTTTCATCCCTTCAACTTCTGCTCGGTACAACTGCAGACGTGTCGACTCCGCCATGGCCCACTGGAATGTAATTTCCCTCGCAGAAAGGAATAAAAGGTGTTGAATTATGTTACTCCAGCTTGACCTTTGTGGAGACCTTCTATGAGCGCTACCGAGATCGTGCGGCAGTAATGATAATGACCGCAAAGGGATGAGCATCAAAACTGACTGATTCCCCAATCGAGGGAGTTGTCTGTCTACTTTTGATGAATGGCAAATACATACCCATGTTTGGGTAGCTCGAGCGGACCAGGTCACACCTGCCATTTGAAATCAGATTTGACTACAGCTGGACGTTAAAGTTAATTCAGAGCTACAGTGTCTTATGCTAGACATGTCCGAGCACGTGACCCTCCCTAACCCCACTCAAGACATCCCATATTCATTATGCATTGATTACAGCCTCCTGTTTAATAGACTCATTTACCTTTGTCCCCCTAAAGGACTCTATTGATTTTTATGAAAAGGAATTAAATGGGCTGTATTGGTTGCACCCCTGTGGCAGAACGAAGGGTTCGCAGAATTAAATGGTGCACAATCGCACAATTATGGGAATGACAATTATCTCCCCGCATCCATATATTCAAACTTGTTTGCCCTGTGGGTAGGGACAATAGATTAGTTCATTAGGCCGCGGAAGGGCACCGACGCGAAGGGTGCGGCTGCTTTCATTTCTTACTCATTTCTTTTTGTTCAGACAGGCGGAGGATACGTGCGTTCTCCGGTTCCGTCTGAAGCCTTATCTGGTGGTTTATCCGTGTTTGGTTTGCCTGGTAAGCCCTTTAAATGTTTCCTTTAGTAATGCAGTGCAGGATCAGGCGTGATTCATAGTAATGTATTCAACCTCAAAAACGTCCTTGTTGCGTGAAGAATTATCGCTGTCTCAGGGATACGCACAGGCATTTGTTCTGCAAATCCGCAGTTACCTGCATTAATCCGCACGGCCGCCGTAATTATTAGGTGTTGAACTGCTTCAAACAAGTTTGGCGATGAATGCCGGGGTTCCGCTGGCTGCGTTTGGCACAATGGCATTAAATTACTCCGAGGCTTATAAATAAACCTATGAGTTTTAATTACCAGGTAGGATACATCAAATCTTTGCACCCTGGCTCGCTTAAAGTTTGTCTTTTTCCCCTCCTCATTGTTCTGTTGAATAAAATCAGCTAGATGAAACGGATACCAATTCAAAGACCCCATTGTGACCCACGCGCAGCCTTTCAGATGTATTGATTCAATTAAAAGCGCTGTGTTCCGCTCGGGAACGTGTGATATGTTTAATATTCACGCCGTACGATAAACAATACGTCAAATGTTTCGCACGTGGAGCCTCGCGCGCACCTAATTTTTCATCTCCCGTCTTTGGGTGGTTTAAAGAGTGATGTGTTCATAAGCAACAATAGCCCGAGGCCAAATCTTGACAATCCATATGAGAATACGCCCGCATTCGATATTTACAGTGCACGGCGAAGGTGTCTGGGGCTGTCAGCGTGTTACGCGCAGATGTTTAACGCTCGAGACAGCCCAATTAGTCAACAGCGAGCTGGAATATAATTGCTTTTTTGAGCCTTATCAAATTAAGTTCTCCCCTAATCTCTTCGCCTATATTGATTGCACTGAACAGGAACAAACAGACAGCCAATAGCGAGCCACTCCAGCAGGAAAAGGTGCTTGTTTTTCCAGTACCTGTAGCGTGTCTGCCCCGTGCTGATTTCTATCTCAACGACAACAGATAAACCCCACGGCCCCTCGAAATGGAGAGAAAGAGAAGAGGAAGGTGATCCGGAGAAAACTCTTACTGATTCGCAGACCTCCAGAGGCCAAACAACAGCCTTGAATCCCGTACTCTTGTTTACCCTAAAGCCATTTCCTTCTTAACTCGCCACCTTCTGACATTTGCTTGTAGACACGTCTGAAGATCTCATCTCGCGTAAATATTCATGCATACTCATTAAGTATGCATGAATAAAGGCTCTCGTTGTCTAGATGAACCTTATCGGGTCGACGCACGACCAGATCATTTATTCGACTTACTTACGTTTGTATTGCGATCACGGACGTTCGGCGTTATTCGTTACTATCGTCGTGGTCTTGGTGGGAGAGAGTTGCTTGAGCGTCTTTTCAGATTATCATATTCATTTACAGTTATGACTAAATCTTCGCCCACACTTAATAAACACCAGTTTTGAGTTGTCCTCTGCCGCCCACGTCATCCACGGGTCTCGTTTCTGAGATGGATCGCTCGTGACCTATTGCTGATGTTGTAATGCTTAGATTGGTGAAATTCATTAATTGTACGTGTGACTAATGCAGAACGGCCTAATGCTGGATAAATTGTGGTGGAATGAGAAACCGATGGCAGGGAGGGTTCAAAGACAATTAGGGAGGGCACGTGACAGTGGAGGTGAGGGTGAACCTCTTCTGATGGGCTCTTGTTTTCATCTCATTTCAGATTGTCGTCTCCTCTGATGGAAGTGAATGCTTGGCTTAACCTGTAAGGTAAAAGGAAATTGGCTAATGTGTAAAAGCTAAAATGTGTCATTTTTCCAGTGGTAAAGCACTTTTTTGTGTGTGTAAAAGCACAGATTGATAAGCAGCCCATTGGTTGCAATAGTAGCTAGTGTTTTCAAAAGTAGGCAAGCACAGAAGTGTATCGCTTTTTCCGGTAGCATAGCAACACAGTTAAAACCAATGACTGAATCTGCTAACCAGCGGTGTTACTGCAGCAACCGGCTGCTTTAAAGCTGAACATCGACCTCCTTACCTCAGTTTTCACAATGTCTTGACACAAAATATTTGAGGAAAGCATGGGCGAGATTGATACTGCGAAATGAAGTGTTTTTCTTTTAAAATAACCCGCGGAAGTAAGTTAGTTTGCTGAACGCCTTTCGAAACTGAGGATGTTTATCTCTTTGTCTTGCTGAAATGTTCCTATTAATGTATTTCCCATCCAAAATGCACATTCTGAATAATAAATACATTTGTTTCCTAACCCACTACAGTCCTGTGTTTTCTGTTACCCGTCATATTTCATTTGAAACGAATTTGACTGATAAGAAAGAAAGTACACATGGTTTAATTATAGTGAAAGTGTAGTATATTTGTAGTAAAACCATGTATTTCATAGAGCTTGGTCATTTTTCGTAAGAGCAGTATTGCTTACGTGCGTTGTTATTCCAGTCCTTAAAATAGCTGGGTTACTGGGTTACAATAGGTAACTTCTAAAAGAGACATAATGGTTAAACACTTAATTAATCTTAGAAGAGTAACTTGATGACAGCTCGACTAAATTGAATATCATTGAATTTTGGTGTATTGTGAATTACATACAGTAAAATAACTGTCAATTAAAAATTACACACAATAGGTGATAAAAAATATTTAAAGGGGCCATGCAACGGTGTTTCATGTATTCTGACTTATTTACAATGTTAAACATGCTGGCTTTTCATGCTTAACATGGTCAACATGTCAAAAAACGAGTTGGACGTATGACGTAGTGTTTCTGTGCCAGTGTTGGGAGTAATGCGTTACAAAAGTAATGTATTATAGTAACGTATTACTTTTTGCTGTAACGCAGTAGTGTAAGGCATTACTAATCAATTTTCAGTAATATTTTACTCGGTACATGTTCAGTAACGCTTGCGTTACAACAGACTTTTCGCCCACGAGACATTAACAAATCAAAAATCCTGCAAGTAAGTTCTATTTCCTGTTCGTGAATAGACGCGTGTGGTGTCATTCATCTCCCTCTGGCTGGTGGAACTTTGTATTTTGTATTGTAACGCGGTATGATTTCAGCCTCTGAGCTCGAGGTCCGAGGCTATTGGCCCCGCCCGGTTCGCTGTAAGCCCTAGCGCCAGTGTTAACAGGGTCACGGTTTTCCCGCACAATTGGGCTATTTTGATAATTCAGTTGCGGGAGAAAATATGGAGCCGCGTGCGGGTTTTTGGGCTACTTTCATAATGTACTGCGGCCGCCAAAATGTTTATTTTTATTCTAAGGATAAATGTTAATTGATGATATCTTAATGTGTATTCATACTCAGATGAATACCTGGCAACTAAAGGACCGGTTCTCAAGAGTGAACGAGCGTCTGACAGGCAGGCTACAGTACAGGGAGGGACGCGGGAGCTCAGCTCAACCAAAGAGGAAAATGTAGTGGTGGTATTAGACAATGCATCCGAATTATGTTTTTATCACATTTGAGCAGCGCTATACACAGTCTAGAACAACTAAAACATTGACGTGCTCGTACACATTATACATATGCAATACATTTAACCATGCTTATTTCTTAAGCAAGTTTTTGCATGTCTAAAGAGAAAACACATTTCTCGTCCATTTCCGTGTATGGCCTCGAGCACACATGGGATCTTTTTTAAAGGGACACTCCACCACCCACAAATGAAAATTCTGTTATGTTTTACTCACCCTCTAGTTGTTCCAAACCTGTATACATTTCATACAGATGTGATTGGTCAGATGGTCTAGTCTGCTGTGATTGGTCTACCGCGAATGAGGCTCACGAGCTACAGTGATTGGGGGAGAAGAGTGAAGTTTTCGCGGGCAGTCCTAGCAAAACGTAGGCGGGGACTGTATGTAGTGACGTAAATCCACGGCGGTTCGCGAATCGGACTAGGGACGACTCGTTTGCGTGATTCAGAGTCGACTCCCTTTTTTCCAAGCCAGTAACTTGTTATTCATTCACCTTCGGATTTACAACTTGGCAGACTGCTTACTTTCAAACACGGCAACATTACTGTGTTTTGTTGGCAATCGGTGCGTACGTGCATAATGTAAACAACACAAACTTAGTGAATCAATAGTTATGCAGGGAGAATGTATTGTAATGATGTATTGTGTGCTCGTGATTTAGTTCCACCCCCCCCCGCACACCCCCAGGAGGTCGTATTTTTCCAGAAATAATCGTGCAGCTATATCTAATACTAATACTCTTTGAAGATACGAAGTATGCAATACTACTCTATAGGTACTCAAGATTAATATGAGATTGGCAGAAACTGTGTGTTTGCTTTAATACAAATAAATGCACATTCTAATCTTATTCATCACACTGCAGCACACTGATCACTAATTTGGAGCATTACTGACACCGTGTGATGAAGTAATCACGTATGTTTAGCAGCCACTGCTTTCACAGATCGGCTTTGCTGGATTCAAATTAAGTTCATAAAAATCTGTTCACAGTAATCATTAGAATATCTCTGTCTCTGAAAATGTCTGGATTTTGAAATTAGTCAAACAGGCGATTGCAGCCTATTGTAATAAACGTAACCGGAAAAATCGATACACTGCTTCAACGAGCACTTCCGGTGTTCATTTCATCCGTGATAAAGGTCCATGTGCACTGAGATTAATGTTTTTTTTTTATGTTTATGTTTGCAAGTGCTCTCAGTCTGTTACTTAACATTGACGAACTGAGGTAATTTTTTATATCTGTCTTTCATCTCTCTCATGTTTGTTTTTCTTACACACAACACTCACAGAGGAGGAACAGCATGTTAATTTGTGTGTTTTGTGTCTTCTTGGGTGATGTATGAATGCAGTGGTGCAGATCAAAACAATTATTTCCTTGGTCAGGCTACGCTTGCCATAAAAAAAGCGTCAGAAGATTCTTTCGGTCGGCGTAATTAATAATGCTGTTCAAAAGTGTACTCCTGAACACTGCTGTCCTACGGGACGGGGCGTTAATAATTTTTCTCCTTAATTAGTGGTCTGGAAGTGTATCTGATTAACTGAAACATCCCATTGGCTCATTAAATTGTGACTCCAATCTGCAGCAATCTCAATACATTGCACCAGTGACCAGTCGCTGAATAATTTAGAATATTAAACATGAACGGCAGGCCTGATATGAGTTGGTGTGAATGTATTTCTCTGCCTGTTTGACTGATGCACCAGTGATTCAGCGTTGTGATTTTATATCGGGCTGCCAGTGGCAATTTAGTGGACAATGCAGATGCGCTGGCTGTTACGCATGCAGAGGATGTCACAAAGTGTTTACACTTTTGATGTTTGCTGAGAACAGATGTCAGTGGCAAAACTTTTCGTTGTGTTAATTATTCCAAAGAGCACTTAGCAAGAGGTCACCACATGTTTTGTGTGTGTGTTGCCAGTTTAGAAATGTTTGGGTATTGTTTGCCTCCAGAGGTTATGTTAATTTTAGTTAGCAGTCACACACTGTAAATAAGCAATGATGCCCTTTCGATGGGAATAAAACATGTCGCTGCTGTCCTTCTGCAACCACGTAGCTCCATACAGTATTTCGTTATTTTTTTGCCATAAATCATTATTATAAGTCACCCTTCATGTTTGTGTATGTGCCTTGTAACTTTGATAACACAGTATTTAAAGGGGGTGTGCAACAGTGTTTCATGCATTCTGACTTCTTTACAATGTTAAACGTGCTTTCTTCTCATGCTTAACATGGTCAACTTGTCAAAAAACGAGTTTGATACACTCCTCCAGCATTTGTATAGGTTCCGGAAAGTTTTTTTAGAACATGAAAATTCGTTTCGTAACAACTTTTCTTTGTCCCTTATTGGACAATTCTCCCGGAAAAGCATGCCCACGTGTCAACCTGCCAGAGCTAGAAGAAAGAGCACGCCCACGCGTCAACCAAGGAGAGCGGGGGAATTAGCATGTACACATGTCAACCAGCTGGAGCAAGAGAGAGAGAGCACTGGGTTCGTGAAGTTCAGCTGTGTTTGTTTGTTCGCTGCATCTCAGTGAGGAATGTTATATAAACGCTGGAGTTGGAGATTGTTTGAAATTTAAACTGATAGATGGAGCGGTAAAAAGCACTAAAAGATGCCAGACATGAAACTGAGTCATATGTCTGTGTTTTGTTGGCAATGGGTGCACACGTGCTTTAGTTCCGCCCCATACCCCCCCACATGCATGCAGGTTATATGTTTTTGGAAATAATCGTACAGCTGTATCTTTCTGTTATAAATGTGATCAAACTAAAGACTCTACGGATATTTGAAGGGTACGATAATATTCTGCAAGTACTCAAGATTAACATGAGATATGCAGAAACTGTCTGAGTTATGGCCACTTTAATCATTTAAAAAGTACAATGTTTTCCATTTCCTGAAAAACAGCAAATTTGGACATTCAAGGTTTTGGAAGGACAGCGACGATATGCAGCCATGAGTGAGATTAGTACGGAAGCCACTAGGTGTCACCGCGCTGCAACGGAAGAAAACACATGCAAACCGAAAAAACACCAGCAAATTCAGAAAGCATCTTCATTAGTTTGGCGACACATGCCCTGCAAATTCTCGCAACACAAACAAATACAGAAACGCACTGCAAATTCTCGCAACACAAACAAATACAGAAACGCGCTGCAAGTACCACAAACGACAACGGAAGTGTTTCCGGGGGACTCAGAAAACTGATGCACCAAGGTATAAATACCTTCTTAAAGGGAAAGTTACCTAAAAATGACATTTCTGTCATGCTTTATTCATCCTCATGTTGTTAAAAACCTCAGGACTCATTATTCTGTTGAACACAAAAGAAGATATTTTGAGAAATGTCTCAGTGATTTTGTCTCCATACAATAGAAGTCAATGGGGGCCAATGTTGTTTGGTTACCGACTTTCTTCAAAATATCTTGTTTTGTGTTTTTCAGAAGAAAGATTCCTATTCAAGATTTTATCTTTGGTTGAACTATACATTTAAAGGCCTATTTACACCATGAACTATAAAGGTAACTATATAACTAAATTAAATTCTATATTTGGATTTCAAATGTCTGTGAAAGTTTTACTGGTTGTTACCTGCGATATCAATCTCTATATCGTTATCTGCTTGTAAAGTATGATGTCACGGTCCATTGATTCGCCATAGGCAAACAACCAAAAATGCTAATACACAGTACACTTATGGTGTAGTGTAAAACTACCGAAAATCCTCGATCCTAACCTTTATTTCCATAACGAAATCCCACGTGGTTAGACAGCGATTCATTTTTATGAATTATTAAAATATTGATGTTGAAGATTCTGAGTCTGAAGACTGTAAAGGACATCGAGTTTATTCAATTTTAAAATGTGATATAAGTTCTAACAGTTCTAATAAATGGCTGTTTAAACAGTCATGGTATTTCCTTATGTCACAACTTAACAGATTGTTATAGTTGTGGTGTAGATTGAACTATTCTTTTACATTTTTAACCATTTTTAAAACATTATTGTTGTTGGTGTTAACAGGCCTTGAAACTGCCGTTGTTTTGCTGTAAAAGCAGTTACACAAGACCTTATAAAAATACCAAGACACTTTCCCTCAAACTCAAGGGGTAATTTTTAACATCCCCACCGCATCTATTTTGTTTACACACATACCATCCGTCTATGTGCTGGAGATGTACAGTTGTGGGGGGAGGGAAAAAGCAACACTTTCAAACCACATCGATTTTTGGATCTTCGGAGACGGCCCCTCTTACCCGCTTTTTAAACAGCTCGTCCTCGCTTTCATGTGTCTCTCAGACGCCGAGAGGGATATGTGACGCTTCTACCTGGCATTCCGGCTCTCCGTCTCACCTCGGAGAGGCAGGTTCAAAACCATTTCACAGCAAGAGAGGGGGTTAATAGCCTGACTCACAGCTCATCTCTCAGGGCAGACGCTGAATGGCTCGGTTGACACGACTCTCATCTCTCCCAAGTGGCTGAAACAATCTGTTGGGAAGATATTTGAGGGCTAAATCAAGTTATCGTTGTGCTGCCGATGTCGTGTTAAAAGTGGTGGGCGCGAAGTTAAAATGGTAGATTTTAGAGGGGCTGGAGAGGTCGTTTTTGTTCTTTGATTTATTTGGATTTGTAGATTCTTCACATATCATCTTTGCAAATGCGTGGTTCTGATAATATTAGTAACAAGTCGATGTAGTTTTTTAACAGGTACTCTCTGTTTCCACCCATTCTTTGCAGTATCAATTATAACACTAGCGTCATAGAATTATTGAATTATAGTTACTGTGTGTGATTGTGTTTCTTTCACCCTTACAGTACATCACATCTCATTTTATACTACCTCCAGCAAATAGACGGATGGTAGAATGTTCTGAAGTTCCACGTACCGTTCCGCATTGGATGGATGAGTTATATTAAAACTTTTTATTGGTCTTGAGTCTGAGGATTTGTCTCTGCCGGTGCAGAATGAACTTCAGACAGCTATTTGTCCAAAGTTAAGCGAGCTTTGAGCGCCAGAAGAAACAGCTTTCAAATCTATTTACCTCTGGGTGTGAAAAATAAATGAGGGACCGAGGCAGAGGAGAGAAAGCCAACGAATCCGTGGTGTATACGTGCCTTTATGAGTGCTGTAAAATGCCTGTTTAATTAAGTACCAAGAGCAGCCAGCACCAAACACATTATAAAAATAATGAATCATTAGCGGGATGGGTATTGTGAATTAGTTTTCAATAATAGAGCACTACCTCAGTGTGCTTCTGGTTGAGAGCCTCGGAGACCTCAGATGGAAAAGGCACCTTGGATCATGTCTCGCTTCTGTTCAGCAGCATCCCTGAATTGCCTGATCTGGAAAAAGTCAGATGCATCATTTCAGTGTGTGTGGTTTGGCATTCAGTTTATTCTTTTGAGGCTTTTGTTAGCGAGCTGGTGAAGAGATTAAAAATAAGCTGTGACTGGATTAATTGTTGTTTTGCTTTCTTTACCTCTCGGTTTATTGTTTGGTTAGAGGTGTACAGCCGTTGTAGATGGACAACCGTTCGCTAGATCATTTGGATTGAAGAAAGTAATTTTACTTGTGTCTTGGCACGGCATTCATTATGCAGGAACATATGTGTCAGTTTCATTTATTTAATGAAGTAATTTAACGTCGTGTAATGTTCTGCAGCTCTTCACTTTTCAAAGAGAGCATCCTGCTCTCAAGATTGGTTTCATTAAAACATAATTTGATTCATTTTCCTTTCATAAAGTGCCTGCTGATAAAATGCCCCTTTATTTATATTTTATTTATCTCCCAAAAAATCCAATAGAAAATGTTCATATTCAATTTTTGCCCTTTAATAGTAAAATAAGAGGCTAAGATGCTTCACAAATCTAAAACAGGTTTAGGACTGGAAGCTCTGTGTCTTTTTTTTTAAGCCAAAGAAAGGGACAAATGTAGGATGACATCTCTTTAATATTACTGTCGCCAAAAGTCTTACAACTATGATAGAAGAAATTCTTAAAATAGTCCAGATTTGGCACTCTGCCGAGTGTGAATAAAGAATGAGAACGGCGATGAAGGATTTCTTTCATATCGGCAGTCTGAGATGAAAGGAGAGAGAAATGGAGGGTCAGGGTGGGTGTTTTGAGTGTAATAGAGCCAGACTTTTGACCGCTTCGGGGATCTGGGACCCTTATTGGAAGTGTGGCGGCAGGCCAGCGTCACCTCCGCTCTTATAAGAGCACTTTATGAAAGAAGAGTCACATGGTAAAGTCCTTTTCGAAGAGGTCAAAGTGACCCTAGATGAATGACAGAACTCGCAGGTGATTTTGCACATATTTTATTCTTTATAAATTATACCACACTTGCATTTTTTACACTCTTGAATCTACAATACATGAATGTGGTTTTCATTTGTGTGCCATTTACATAATGTAACAATCATTGTCAGGTGTCGCATAACGCTGTTTGGTAATAGGCATGCTAAAAGTTTGAATTGAGAACGCAGTGAAAAACATTAACTGAATATCTGCTTTACATTAGGTTAATGTTTGGTTTAAATAATGACAATTAAACTGAAACTGTTTTTCTTTTCTCTATATTATCGTATAACTGTACATGTATACAATAAAGTTTGTGTGTATCATTATTTGTTCATTGTCTTTCCAAACCCTCCCAAAGGCATTTTCCTGTCTTTTTTTTGAGAACTAAGGGATATGGATGATCATTTTATGTATCCCAGTTCTGACTATCATTTGTCCTAAAGCAGATACTGTAAAGGTATGCATATGCCCACCTCACTCCATACTACTCCTGTAAAATATGATTTAATGCAAAACAGCAAAATGTCATTCTCCTGTCACTTTAATAAGTAGTTAAACCACAAAGCACAAAAAGTCAGCGTTAAGATTGTGAGAAGGTTTGTAATTCCTCGTAAGTTCTCTCTTCAACACACTCCAGGAAAATCTCTATTCTGTGCTGAGCTGAAGTAAGATTATAAAATGTGCTTTACGAGGCCTCCAAACAGTTATTATATTTGGCGCAGATAAAGTGCCCTGTGCTTGTTCAACCTCTCCTATTTTAGCACTGCCGAGATTCAGTTCAGCATCCACAATGAGATGATGTTCTTTCTAAAGGTGGAGGATTATAGTGTCTGCATACTAAGAGCGCTCCTCTTTATGTCACATTACATTGCTTTATAACATATGCAGCGTTTCATCTCTTGTCTGTGGTTCGGTCCTGTTGAATATTACTTGTTTCTTCAATTAACATAAGGCAAGTCACAAGTGTTTCATCTGAGAACCAAGCCTGGTGAAGTTAAGCATGTTTACCATCAGCTAGTGCTACTTGACAAAGATCAGTAGCTATATCTTTTAAATAAATGAGGATAGATTTTTGTTAAATTATTGTTTGTCTGAAGACCAAATCTTTTTCAACTCAGTTTTTATATTGTGACTTTCCACGTGCATGTAATATTGTTTGTTTGTTTTTAATAGTAAAATAAGGATTTGCATACAGTAAGAGACAAGCTAAAAATTGTAATGGATTTTTTTTCTAATAATCTTCTACTAGATCTCATTCACGTTTGTGGACCATCAAGTGTGACAATTTACTTTTTTGTGTAACTGTTTCTTTAAGAAGGCCAAAGTATTTTGCTCTTTTCTCTCCTCTTTCATTGTTTGACTTCACCATGAGATGTTTTTATACCCGTCTTACGTTTCTGTGACTCCTCCACCTGTAGCTTCACCAGACTGTAAGTCACCGTCGACCCTTGGCAATGTGCTTATGCCCGGCCTCATTAATTAATGCCGGGCATTACGCCAGGCTTGTTCATTTACCCCAGACAAGCTGCAGGTAGATTGTGATGGGTACAGGGTCCCATCATGCCCTTTGCTGAATCGGATTGAATGTATCAGCGCTTCCAGACCTCAGGTCAGAGTTCAGCGCGCACCACACCGAGACGACAGTTTTTGCCTGCTCCTCGGAACGTGTGCGAGATGGGGCATGAATTATGCAGATATGCAAATGTCCGCAAGGTCAAAAGTCTTGTCCGGTCTCTAGTGGCTGGTGTTAAATATGGCAATTACTGATGCTAACATTGTTATTGTTATTGATGACTAAAACAATCGCACAGGCGGTGCGATGCATGCACATCGATCGGGTGACAGATTATGAATTCTAAAGGAGTTGATGCCGTGCAGTTGGTGAGGAAGGCGAGGTGAGCGGTGTGACCCGATTATCGACAGCATTGTCATTGGCGTGACAGTGTTTTCCGTCACGTTGAGTGACAGAATGGCATTTTTGAAGGTTAGTCATCCGGCACGTCACCCGTTCATCCTCTCAACTTCCTGATGATGTCATTTGTCAAATGAATTGACAGTTTTAAAAGGTTCGTGATTATGGGCAGCATAAATATAATGTTTATTAATTCCAGTAACACTTGAGGCTTTGGGGGAAAGCTGTGCTTGAAATTATCATTTGACATACACACCGAGCCAATGTGTCAAATTTAGATCCAGAAGCCATCTGCTAGTCATCATTATTAGTTAAGTCAGAACTGAAAAGTCTGAAATATGAAGCATACCATATAATTGTATAAATACTATTTTACATAGTGGTATTTTTATGTATGCTATTTTAATGAAAAATATGTGTGTTAAAAATCCTTAATTGTTATTAATATTAATACATTTGATTTTTAATTTACTCTTTATTGTACATAAACGTAGCACCTTTGTATGGACATCATCTTTTTGTTTACTACAAAGGATTAGTTGATTTAATTAAATTTTGTACTACATCTTCCTAATTTAAATAACTGAGGCAGGTTTCATGTCTCACAATTGTTACATCCCTAAACCAAAAGCATTGCTTATTTCATTATAAAATGTCAAATGCATTTGATTTGATCTGCATTAGAAATGCAGGGAATTGCTTCTTATAAACCCAATGTTTCGAATCTTGTTGTAAGAATCCCTTAAACAAATAATAGGAAAAGAACAAAATTGTATAAGATATTGATTTAACGGTACAGCCTTATATATAAAAGTCTAACCATTTCCGAAGAAAGAGTCTCAAATGCGTGTCGGGCATATATTAAGGTTTACTTGCCTACGGCTGTTTGTTGGTTGTGAAGTAAATACTAATGTTTTGTATGTAACACGAACGTTTTCATTATTTATAAGGTATTTTTGTATTTCATGTAGCAGAGACATTTATTAATTTATTGATAATCAATCACTTTGAAGCTTTTAAAATGCTCTAGTTTTCATGTTTTTTTTATTTTGTAGTATTTTAGTTAAGAATTGAACCTTTTTAAGTTCTTCTTGCTAATTTTGTTACTAAATAAGAGTGTCTTTATATTAAAAAAAAAAAACTAATTTCCTGATATTTTAAAAAGTGAAAACCATGCAGTGAAAGGGCTAATTCTAACCAATCATACCCTGAGGGACAGCTGGTGTTACCTTAGGTTGATTCAGTGAAGGACGAATAATAAATTTGCCTTTCTACCACGTTAAGTTCCTTTTTATGTTTTCAAGTAGCTGGTCACTAATATGATACCATATTTGTGTTGTGTCTACAGTAAGAGCGCTCTATGCAGACCGCATGTGAATCCCGCTATGTCCGGCCTCTCTGAACAGACACGTCTCCTTCTCTGTGCTGAGCTGCAGCACCGTACGCAGATCTCTGCTCCCTGGCTAACTGCCCGCCTGACCTCTCCGCAGTAATTCTACTCTTACATGTAAGCTGAATCGATTCCAGAGAGCCAGCGCAGCTAATTCAAGGTCATTTTCACTTTTCATTCTCCGACTGCAATTGGCCAATTGCTAGCCTTCCCGAGCAAGGGACCATGGGATTTGTTTAAGTCACCCAGCCTGTCATAAACAGAGGACCTTAGAGGATTTTTGACATCTTTTCTGTGACCCTCGGATGGTTCTTCTAGACTCACATGTGAGTAATTGTGAAATGATTTCTGCTCCGAGTAGATTTTAAATGCGGGATGTTTCTTTTTTGAAAAGGTCTATCATGGTGTATTATTTGCTCTTCATGGCAGGTCCCCGGTGGTTCCCTTAGCTGGAAAAGAGAAGGGACAGCAGCGACACCTAATTGCTTTGCAAAAACTTTGAGCCGAACTTGCTCAGCAGTTGAGCTCCCTTCTAATCAATACATCTCTATTTTCCTTAGTGTATAATTAGCCACCTGAAAGACGTCTTGCATTACCTGCTCTGTTCCCCAGGGGCGCAGAGGCCATCGCAAGAATGCACGCACTGTCCAAAGTGCCATCAGCTTTGTCTTTTGAGACACAAAGGTGAAATACTTCTGATACGCGTCTATTCTTTCCCTATAATGAATTGCAAAACTTTGAAGGCTTAATACAAAATCAATATATCGGCATTAGAAGCCACCGCTAGATGATGCATGGAATTTAATCTTGTCCCAAACACCGATTGGCTAATGCAGTAACCAGAACCAATCAGTTTCAACTTCATTTTAAACCACCCTTGGCCTCTTTTCAAGCCAAAGTGGCCAATTCAGACTTTCCGCTTAATGATGTGCGATTGGTCACATGACCTTTTAAGAAGCCCTGTATTGAATCGAGTTCTGAACAAGAGATGCACCTCAGCTGACCCACATGTACAGTATAAAGGATGAGCTTGAATGTCACTTTTATTTGTGTCCTTGACCTCTGTGTACGTGTAAGCCGTAAAGCTTTTTATTTTTCACTGTGGTGCTGGAGAATTCCATTACACTGCCTATGAAGCCTGTTCGAATCTGTTTCTCTGAGCGGCCTTCGTGCACAAGTCAGCTGCCTTAGCTTTCGCACGGAGTCATGGAAAAGGTGCCGGTATATTGATGGCTACTATTGCAGCTGTTGTTAAAGCAACAAAAGACGCCCTCGGCTGCTATTTGTAACCACAACGCTGCCAGCATTTTTTCACTAAAAAAGCACAATTGTCGACTTTTTCTTGTCAAAAAAGACGCCAATTGTGAACGTACCCTTAATTTTGTTTATGATTTCCCCCCACATTTTAGAATAATATTGAACTTAACTTAGCTAACTAACAAAGCTACAAGAATACAATTTTGACTAATAGAATCTTACATTAATTAGATTTTTTTACATTTATCCTTTTCAGATTCGCCACCCTTTCTTTTTGACCAACTTATTGAGTTCTCACCCTGTTATTCTTTTTGGAAGTTTTTGACTTAATATTTATTATTCTGCCTTAGTTATCTGTTTCAAAAACATTGTTAGGGAACTTTTCTTTTGTAATGAAGATTTTAATATATTGGTATTTTTTTCAGAAACTATTTGAAAGCATTTAAAGGGGTCATATGCTTTGGAACCTGATGTTCCAAATATGGTAAGAGGCGTTACATTTCCCTCACACGCTTTCAGTATTCGACCAATCACTACGCACTGGTTAAATGGCCAATCATAGCACACCTCGCTTTTCAGAGCGATGAGCTTTGTAAAAAATCTGCGCGTTTCAGAGAGGCGGGGCAAAGAGGAGATACAAACATGCACGGTATGTGGAAAATACAGCGTTTTTGAACCTTAAATCGTGTACACACATTGCATTACATCTAAAACAAACGATAATATTAATTTTAGCTGTGTGCTATGACCCATTTAAACACCCACCTTAAGATCAGACAGTTTAAAAATAGATAAAAAAAAGATTTCAGACAAGTGACTCTAAACTTTTGATCGGTAATAAATGCAAAATCATTTCCACATTCACAGTGAACAGTGACACAGATTGGAATAAAAATACCAGATTCAGTGTGATTTTCGGTTCACATTTTCATCCAACAAAAGCTATTAAAATTATAGCAAAAAAAAACTGATTTAGGCCACATTAACCTGCTATGTGAATGCAGTCTTTGTGTCCTGGCAATGGTGTGAAACTAATTGCAGCTGGAATCTAGTATTGGAATCCAGCCACTGCTCATTTTTAAAGGTGAAGTGTGTAATTTCTGCACCACTAGCACCACCAAACATGTTTGCAAAATAATGACTTTATTGATAATTGATTTTCAGACCACTCCTGCATTACATTGCTTGAGCTCATGTTGTTGCTTCAGGCTGGCCGAGGTGAATAAAATATTTTAGCATTGAAAAATTATCCCGTAACCTTTGACCTTTACACACTATACGTCTATGAGCACAGTACATTGCAAAATAATGACTTTATTGATAATTGATTTTCAGACCGCTCCTGCATCACATTGCTTGAGCTCATGTTGTTGCTTCAGGCTGGTCGAGGTGAATAAAATATTTTAGCATTGAAAAATTATCCCGTAACCTTTGACCTTTTTACACTATACGTCTCTGAGCACAGTACATTTCTGCTGTAGTGTTGTAAAAGCAAAACACTACAAAATCTCACTGTGATTGACCCACGTGTACTCCCTTTGTAAACATCATCAGGTTCTTTAGAAAGCGATAAGGCGTCACATCTCTAAATGACATTTCACTTCCAGAGCCCTTTTGAGAGGTGCATAAAACAATGTTGAGACTGACAAGCATCTTTGATGCTGATCCCCACCTCATCCGTACACGTGCACCACACACACAAATTTCCTCAGATGTGTAAACGGCAACACGCAAAGCCGCGGACTCAGCCTGTGCCACCCCTGACATCTCCAGTCTATTTGTGTAGCTGACAATTCTATTTGCGCCGTGGAAAGCAACCTACGTACTTTGTATTCTATGATGGGAATTCTTTTATCAGGCCAGCTGTCACAACGGAGGCACATTAAAACGCATCAGCCGAGCACCAGGCTGATGGCACTGCAGGGCTGTGTCACCCTCGTCCCAACGGCACATGTAAGGACACTTCCAAGGAGACGCAGAGACTAACGGCACATGATCTGCAATATGTCGAGGCTCACCCTCGAAACGAGCCGCATAATAAATGAAAGGCGTCTGATTACTGGGAAAAAGGCCTCTTGGCCAGACTCGCCGGGCGACATTCTGCACGCAATTACAACCAGCCTTGGCTGCTGGAGACGTCTGAAAGAAGCGATGAACTGGCGACGGTGGTGTTTGCTTTTTACGCTGCTAGTAATGGCTGCAGGGAACGCTTTCATCTGCCGTTCTATCGCCAGTCTGCTGCACAGATTGTCTGTAATGTTTATGAAGAGGCCTGGATTATAAACGTCTAAGAACTCAATTGGCATTATTCGGTTCGTTGTATCCACTCGTGCACGCTGATATCTTCGGTGCATTGCTATGGTAAACAGCACGGTGGACATTAATATCACTGCGACTGGTGGGTTAAAGAGTAAATATACTGAATTTGCGGTAATAGTACGCTGTCACTTATCTCCTTTACTACCTTTCTTGTGTTTATGTGATGTTTTTCACTTTCCCCACGAGACCAGAGACACAGCCATGCAGAATGCAGTAAGTGTCGTGAAGATAAATTACAGTAGCCAACAGCCCGGAACGATGTACAGAAGATGGACATCCATTATTTAAACCCGTAGGTGGCATGTAAATAACTATGGATGTGTTTGTTATGTGAAGGTGGGTTAGAGCAAGGAGTGTCGGAAAGCTCAGGCGCGCGTTTGCCGTAACGGCCTTTTAATGTTGATAAGTGATGGCTTGCTGAATATTACATCATCTGCGTTGGACGGAGATGATTGGGTCTGCGGGACACAGGAGCCGAGAAAATGAGAGTGATTGAGCGATGATGGGAAAATGTTGTGTCCACAGTACAGAACTGTTTTTACAGTGCACACTACAAAAATAGACAGTATGTTGCCGTTTTGTGTTGCTTGGTTTTGCGTACAGTCTTACAGACAAGTGAACTTCTTTTAGTGAATTCGTGAATCAGTGAATCAGGCACTTCATGCGAATGAACCAGTTCATATTGATTCACTGATTTGAGTCTCTGCACAGACTTGTTTATAGCAAGATATTTAGTTAAATGACTCTGTTGTCAGATCAGTTATGTTTAGTAGTTTTATGTAAATGTAGCATAATGCTACCACACCAAATAAGATGCATGCAATAAAATTGTTTATTGAGCAAAATATTGCATTTACATTTACGCACTTGGCAGACACTTTTATGCAAAGTGACATACAGTGGATCAAGTTATACATTATATTAGTAGGTGTGTTTTTGTTGTCTCTTTTCTGCTTCATTTGTTTTTGTGCACCCAAAAATTACAATTCTGTCATCATTTACTTAGCCTCTTGTCATTTCAAACTTTTATGACTTTCTTTCTTCTGAAGAACATAAAAGAAGGTATTTTAAAGGATGTTAAGAATTTTTAACGGTGGTACCCATTGACTTCCATTGGTTTTGTGTCCATATAGTAGAAATGAGTGGGTACCACCATAGTTAAGTTCAGTTTAGTCCAGTCCAGTCCAGTCGCCCATGCGTGACCATGTTTCGTCTGGTTGCCCTCGGATTCCGGCTGGTCACAAATGCCTTTCAGGGGGGGGTGTCCCCCGTTCGTGAAAAGGGCACTTTGGGTAAAGAAGCAGGGGCCCCCTTCGCCCCCCCTCCCTGCGCGTACTTGGTTCAGTTTATATCAACATAGTCATCTGAAATAAAAAGCTTTAGTTCAGAAAGTCTTAGTAGATTAGACAGCAACTTAACGTTTCAGTCAGTACCTTCTAACTTGCTGTAACCTACAATGGCAGAGAAACAGCTGAAGAATGAGAATGAAATGAGCAGTCCCTTCACTGATGGGGTCAAGTACAATGCACAAAGCCTGGAGGGTAGGAGCCATAAACGGGTCACAATAAGCCGCGTAGGCCTGTTTTCCCTGCGCGTTTGACAGTGATTTGATGAAAATAAGCAGAACACAGGTTGAGTGTCGTCAGTAACACGTAGCCGCTGCGTGGTGTCAACAGTGTTTAGGGACCTCGCAGTTATTCCATCACTGACCGTCCGCATGACAGTTGCAAATCTATTCAGACAGCTGCAGCCATGCTAACTGTCCCCGGGGAGCTTCTCTTATACCGAGCACATCAAGAGCCCCTGGCCGGGACACAGGGGAGGGAAATGCTCTCATTGCCATTAAATGGACTGCATTCCAGTTAAACCCTTAATAAACCCTTATGAACTCTGCCTTTCTTTTTGGAGAGATATCTAGCGTGGTCTAAAACAAATTTAACCCTACAAATTTGAATTTAGAAGATACAGGCAATCAAAGCTTCTCATTGAAATCCAGGCTGTGAGGTAAATGAAAGGCTATTGGCTGTTTTAAAGGGGGAGGAGCCATGCAATATGTCCCTAACTAATTTCCTTTTTCAGTGGAAATGACATCATCCTTTTTCATAAAGCAGCATTTTAAGACACTTTTTTAACCTAATTTGTTCAACATTGACATAATGAAAGCATATCAAATATTTTTTATGTTGAAGACCAATATTTAATATTAAGTTTCGTTAAATATGCTGCCTTTACATTAATTTTATTATGCAGTATAATATGTTTACTTACATTGTCCTATCCGGTGCTAAAAATATTTTTTTAGTGTGACATTTACTGAAAAACAAGAGTTCTACGGCGCGATTGGCTGTTTGTGCTGAATTTGATTTACTGTGGCGGAACCTCAAAAGTCTTGAGGATTTGTAAAGTTTTGTCTCAAATTTTTGTATCTTTAAGATGATTTATGTTTTGGATGCTATCAATAAGTTAAACAGTTAAAATTAAAACATTTTCATGTTTTCTTTTGCGAATATGAAAATCATCCTGGGTCATACTGCATGAAAACGAAGAGACAAACTTTTTTTATTGATATTCTCTATTTTGCTAATATCCAGACCACATTCAGAACGCCCGAAAAAACTCATACCGGGTTGAATATAGTGAGTTTTGGCCCTGTGGGCAAACTTTTTACCCAGTTAACTTTTCAACGTTGATGCCTGCGATCTTTGGCCACTCCTTGATCATATTGTGATGTTTGGCCAGGGCTGATGGCACATAATGTCAGAGCAATGATAGATGCTTCGTAAATGGAGTCTAAATGACAATCCACATCCCCCTCCCATGTCTCTCTCTGGTTCCATCTCAGTGCGGAAGGTTACCTCCAAGCCAATGACAAACTTTGACGAATAGCTTGTCTCTACAAGGGCCCACGAGATGAATCAGACATTCTCTCACCTTTTCCTTAGCCTTCAGCGATAAGTGATATAGGACATGGCCACCTCAACCAGCCTTCCTTCCTTCCTTCCTTCGTTTCTTCACTGACTTTTTTCCTCCAGAACATATAACTCTTAATCCATCACAGGGTCGCCATACACCATGTTTTGAGACTTTGCTGAAAGGTCAGTCTAGTCTGGTGTAGTCACAGATTTGGTGGGGGGGAGAGGAAGTAATCTCTCCTGGATTTGAAGGCAGTAAATTGTTCCCTTTCTCTCAGTCTCTGTGTCCTCAGAGCTTCTGTCTAATATTAGTCTGACAACTGGAAAGGACACAGTCAGATGTCATGTGGCCCCTCGCTGGGCCCGGCCAGGCATATTTGGATTTTTCTAGACTTTAGGATTGAGTGTGTTTGGATTTCTGGGATCAGGAAATTGATCCAACTTTCTCCCTAGTGTAGTCTCGTCCGCAGATTTCGCAGCTCTGTGACTTTGCGATGTGGAAATAGAGCAACGGCTTTGAATTTCATAATTGAGCAATCGTCACTAAACCCATTGGCCTGATGGAAGGGCAGTGGTCCAAACAGAAATGTCATCACTGTGTTTGTGTATGTGTGCATGTACAGAATACAGTGTATTTAGAAATTCACTAACAATTAAACCTGACATAAACTGAATGAAATAAATCGTTTCTTAGGCTTAAAATACGCGAAAACCATTTTCAGCTGGCAACACTGTACATTAGTCTTTTGCAATTGATGATTGGCTGTTTTTACTTGAAGGCAGAACTGCCGTCTGTAGAACATTGCATTTTCCCGCATCATAGTAGTACGGTGCCATCTTCTAATATCTTTGCTTAAGCTATATCCAGAACTGAATGTCCACAACCAAAGATACTTTTGTTGTCATTTCCTGTGTCTCCATGGGTGATTCTTCACGTTGGCTCAAAAACAATACTATCTAGAACTGAAAGCCCATGAGTACAGATGGCAGATTTCAAACCGTGTACTTTCAGGTCACTTGGTTGAGATGGAGAACTCTGAGCATTCTCCAGGTCCCCAGGTAACAGATGTTTGTGTTGTCTAAGTGGCTATGAGAACACGGGAACGGATTTACGGAGATAATAGGCACAGTAAGGGGCTGAAATGATATCACTTGCCAATTAATGTATAATCCTACAAACATCATTTGATTAAAATGACTGCACTGGATTCAAAACCAGTTTTACTCACTTTCTTATTGCACGTACATCTTAATATACCGTAACAGTTTTGGTACGTGATGCTCATTGGTCATTAGTGGTGGTTTATTCTTGTCCATGTTAAGCTATGGCCTCACTATTGAGCTATTATTAGTATTATTGTACAGCACTCAAAGCCAATCACTATTTGTGTTTCATAGCAATGTTCTGTTTTTTTTCTAACAGATGGCTTTAAATGTTTTGTATTAAATTTGATAAATCTATGGAATTTGACGTAGGTGTACATGAAGAGAAAACTCATGTTCTTTATATTACGTTATCATGTTTTATTGTGTTAACTGTATTTTTATTATTATTACTTGATCAAAAGAACCCAACTGCAGTTTGATTGCTATTACTTGGAATGCACAATAAAAGCATTAAAAACTGAGTTTTTGCAAAGGAACACTTCACATATTTTTCTTTTCTTACAGACCCTTGTTCAAAATACTCTATATGAAGAAATGAAAACACATCAGGCATGTTTATGAAGCGGCTATGATACATACTCGTAGACCAAAGCACAAACAATCTGCTGAACGTCCCCAAGGACACGATTCCCAGGGACTTTTTAAAATAGAATCTCTCCCTAAACTGTTTTAGGTGTTTGACCAGCAGGGCGAGTTGCAGTGTCATTTCCAACACAGAATGAGCATCTATCAGCCTGCCTGCAGACAGAAGGTCAGTTTATAGAAAGATGTAAGACAGGCTGGCCTGCTGGACCAGAAGCACCTTCTCTGTACAAACAGAAAACTGATCAAGATTGTTTAGTGGGAAAATATAAGATGAATTGACTGACAGGCTTCAACAGTAGATGAATCCAAGTCATTTGACATCTTTTTTTCTTTCTTTAAAAGTGAAGACTTTTTTGCATATTGTCATGTTTTTATGATAATTCATCATATGCCTCTCTTATAATGTGCATAACTTATAATGTACATTTAGTATGTTTTTGAGTTGTCAGTGCATAGTTTGTTGTGCTTTTATAAAAACAATGCTGTATTTGAGCATCCTGGACAGCCTGACACAGCAACATCAACTTTAGGCTGGTGATGAACATGAAACAATGACTATTTTTGCAATTCGATTTTGGTCTTACTACTGGCACAGAAATTACACACTTTTCTTGTTTCTTGTCTAATTGGGGACCTGTTCAAAAACTTTTGGTTTGTCGCCCAACATAATTGCTTCTCTATCCAGTTCAGCTTGAAATGTAGCTTTGGCAAATACTCGTCGGAATGTTGTGTCCAAAGTAAAGCCCATTACAAGAACATTATATATCAAAATGCTATAACAGTGGCTATGTGCTGGCACAAATTATGTTGATATTATACTACCTTATCTGAATTGTCTGAGCCATAGCAAGTTTTTCAATACAAATCAGATCCTAATTTAGTTAGTCCGGTAATGATGCAAGTTTCAAATGACTTCATTTACAATATCTGACTTTTATTCACCAATCCGAGCGCCGACATGATCAATCACCTGTTCGGCTCTGATTCGTAGTGACACCTTTGGAAAATCTTCGCAAGAAGTTATCGATTCTAGACAGGAAAATGAGTGACTGTTTTCCCCTTTGAGAGCAATTGCCGCGAGCGACTCTTCAATCTAAACGCCGCACAATCACATTCCTCTTTATTTGAAAAACATTGAAGCCAATTCAGGGACACTTTAATTGAATTCACTTTCTATAATATTCAAATCAAGTTGGCAAACAGGACACATTTACCGGTTCTGCAGAGTAGTGACAATTCAGGTGATAGAGATGACGGTATTCATATTCAGGAAACATTTTTTTTATTCGGTTTATTAAAACGTGCTATGATCTATTTGGGGGTGCTGTTTGTGACATGCCAATATGTGCCCAAACATATCAATCCAATATCTTGCTATCAAGATTGGAGCTTCCAACAATACGCAATCAAGCAGATTGATGCATTTTTCTTGTCAAAGGATAAAAACATACTAAAATGTATTTTTTCCTCTCTGTTTTGCCGGAAATAAATGATTTTTCATTTTTGCTAAAGCATACAATAACTTGTTTTGATATAGAGAGATAAATAAACATGCAACAGCCTTGTCTTTTGTTGTCCTGTCACTCAGATAAATACACAGAAAAGTGTTTCACATTGCAGTCAGCTCTTCTATGGTTACTGCACATATCTTGTCCCTGGAGAGCGGCTGCTCCCAGACTGTGGGCATATGAAGTATGATCCATCCAAAATGGTTTTTCCTGAATCGTCCTTCTTTTTCATCATCTCGATGAAGCATGATCGAATTGCAGTCCATATCTGCAGTGTGTATACATATCTTTGTCATGCATTTTGTATTGGCAAAATTCGCATGATGTATACAGTATATGTGCAGGGGATAGACGTTAGAACTCATAGATGTAGATTCATTTATTGAACCCTTGTGTTCTGTCTTCTAAAACGCCTTAAAAAAGTTTAAAGCTTTAAAGAGATTAAGAGATCACCCAAGATGAAAGTTCCTGTATAAATATCCTGTGTGCTACACAAAATAAGATATTTTGACAAATATCTCAGTGGTTAACTTGTTTGGTTAACAGCATTCTTCAAAATATCTTATTTTGTGTTCTGCGGAAGAATGGAAGTCATACAGGTTTGGAATGATATGAGGGTGAGTAGTGATGAAAGCATGTTAATTTTTGGTTAACTGTTCCTTTAAGATCCTTGTGGTCTACAAAAAGGAAGACCGAGGTAAACAAGAATTCTCAAAGGAGTGACGTAAGCAACTGTTTATCCAATCAGATTGACTGGATTACATGAATGACCTCCTCTTGAATGTTCATCTTCAGCTTTACTAAGGGTCCAAGAGACTATGGGGCACTTGTAACATCTCAAAAAACATACCTTATATTGAAGCATCAGGTGATAATTCATTATCTTACGCGAACCAATTGAAACCTATTTAAATTGTATTTTTCTATTATTTTGGCCGAATCAATATCTCTGGAAAACAGAAAACGTTTCTTTGTAATACATCTGAAGGTTAATGCTTAAATACTAGCTGTTAAATTACATCAGATTATGCATCTTAAAAAGGTGATATGACACGGCTAAAACGAATATTATTGTTTGTTTTAGATGTAATGCAATGTGTATACACGATTTAAGGTTCAAAAACGCTGTATTTTCCACATACTGTGCATGTTTGTATCTCCTCTTTGTCCCGCCTCTCTGAAACGTGCAGATTTTTAACAAAGCTCATGGCTCTGAAAAGCGAGGTGTGCTATGATTGGCCAGTTAACCAGTGCGTAGTGATTGGTCGAAAACTGCAAGCTTGTGATGGAAATGTAACGCCTCTTACCATATTTGGAACATCAGGTTACCAAGCAATTGTACTGACAGGTACGCCCACCTTACTTGCGTATACATTTGAGCGGTCTTAGTCAAATCATACCACGAACTAATGTAGATTTGTGGGGGTGTGGTTACACGAGGCGTTTCAGGCAGGTCTGGGTGAGCATTCGCTTTTAGATAGAATGCTTCTTTTGTTTCCGACACTTTAATTTTTGCAATTTTACGTGTCTAATACATGCATGGGCAACTTATAACACACCAAAGACAGGGAGGTGTGACGAGAGCCGTGGGAGGAGGAAGCGAGGCCGGTGATGTGATTGATAATGAGCGTCAGCTGGGCGCCACACCGGCCTCGTATCTCCCACAGAGGAGATCGGAAGCATAAAAGGCTGAGCGACAGGAGTAGATGGCGAGAGAGAACCGGGCCCGGCCATTAGTTAAGTTTTGTTTATGTTCGTGTTGCCGGCAGTCGTCCGCGAGGGGCTGCCGGCTTGTTCCTTTTTGTATTTTTTGTGTATTTATTTTGGATTAAATATGTTTGATTGTTCGCCGGTTCCCGCCTCCTTCCTTCCGTTTTATTGAGTTTGCTACATTCCCTAAAATGTTTGTTTTTTCTTTAAATCTGGTGTTTTTAGTATTCACACTGTATATCTTATATCCTTTTTTCCATCTCCTAAATCCCTGATTTTTATCTAACATCATATCTTCTCAGTTGCAGTCATGACTCGTTGTTCCAGGTCCACACCATTAGTGAAGCGCACAATATGTTCAGTCACAGTCTGAAGGCTGGCAGACGTTTTTTCTCTGTGTATCAGGATGAGCCGTTTTATATTCTCTGATGTAGCTTGTCGACCCTTCCAGGACCAATTCCAGCAAGAACCAAAATGCCACATTCAACTGCCAACCCGCTGAAACCAGTGGTTGTCTGCTTGGGTTTGATTTGAACTAAATAAGACCGTACTTGTGTGTGTGGGTGTAGCCTCCATTAGCCATCCATGTCAAACCTGAGATCCACATACATGGTATAGGGATCAGCCCATGGTCCTCGTGTTCAATAAACATATGAAACTTGCTTATTTATAAATGTAAAAATGCAAGGTTTCTGTGAGGGTCAGGTTAAGGGGTGTGGTTAGGGGTAGAAAATACCATTAGGTTACATCAGTGCATGTTTGTAAATGCCTGTGCGTGCACGCATGTTTATTTCCTGGAAACGGGAGAGTAATATCAAGTCACTTTAATTTCTCTTTCCTTCAGGAAGAGATATGCGGTATAAAGAATACCACACCCATTCACCCGTAAACTCTCCCGACTTGCGCCGAATCGGCATGCGCTACTGTGCCGTGCCAAGACTATAAGCCAACTGGACCATGTGTCCGGCCCACTTCAGGTCAGTGGCACGCATTAATCATGATCTGAGTAAGAGGCGACCGTAGATGTTTCTGTCAACGCAGGAATAATTCACTAAAGTTGGGTGATTGCTCTCAGCATGTGCATTTCCTTCTAGCAGGAAAATAACTGCAAAAAGTTGATGTCTGCTATGACACACTTGGGGTGCCGGCACCAGCTACTTCCTGCATGAGATCTAATATTGGCAGTGTCTGATATTTGTGTGTAAGCGTGTGTGGCGCCAAAACAAAGAGATTAATCAAAAGCGAGTCTAACAAAGCTATTATTGGCCAATGTAGAACTCTCTAAAGTTTCCCCACTCGGCCGTTGTTTATGGTGGTGTCCTGCAGATTTACAACGCTGTGTGTTTTATGAAGTACCATCAGAGGCTGCAAATGAGTCGGTGGGGGCCAACGTCAGCATTTTCAGCTGGGCATCATATCGGGATGCATGGCAGAACTCCCAGGCGTCCAGGGACCCGTTTGTGTTTTTGAACTTTACTATACGTGCTTTTATTTTATCTGTTCTTCTTCCAGAAAGCACTGCATCATCATATCGAGGCAATCCCAGAGGAGAGATTACTTTAAATGATCGTGAGTCATTGTTTTAGAAGGGCCTGCTGGAAGAGCGCTGGGAACAGGGGAGAGTAATATTATAGTCAAACTATTGACAGGTTCCTGAACCACACCACTGCAGTGCACACATATAAAAACCTTTTTCTTCACTACAAGCCTATAAAGTCACACAAGAGAACGTGTTTCTTTTGTTTTGGGGCGTTTAAATACTTTGTATATCTGTTTGCTAACGGGGCGATACGCAACGGTTATGGACTGAGTTTTGGTTACCCAACTTTCTAGCTCCGCCCACTTGGTGATACCAAGCCACTCCTAGTGAGTTTGATACGATGTGCTGTCAGTCACTTTGAATAAAAGTTTTGCCAAATGCATAAATATAAATGAAGAGTCCAGATAAAAAAACCCTCTAAGTGCCGTTTGAAAATTCCTTCTAAAATTAGCGTTTTATTATTTTTAGTTTTTTATGTTTAGGTTCAGTAATTTCACTTTAATGGCAATGAATGTGTCCTCTTTGCCATTAAAGTAAAATATTTTTTATGTAAACCTCAGAGCTTGATAAAAATAATAATTTTAGAAGAAAAATGTCAGACGGCACTTATAGCTTTTGCATCTGAACTCTATAAATACTAACTATTAACTAAAACGTTAAACATGAAATTCCTGTCTTTCAAATTTAGTTTAAATTAATGTTGCTGGAAACTTGCCACATTCTGTTAAGCTTTCTTAGTCAAAATACATAGTTTGTGACTGAAGGTCATCTAAAAATATTGACCAAAGAATAGCATCACGTGCACTTGTTCAGCTGTTTATGTGTGAGCGTTTAAGAATGAGAGAGTGATTTAAATGTCCTCTGATTGTCCTTCTTTCCCGGATCCACGCTAAACGCACCAATAATATTTGCTCCAAGTGTTGACAAGCATTATCTTTGTTCACTGTTTACACTCAAAGAATTCAAATGAGTCTCTGTTTTGTTGCCAAGCAGTCGCCTAATCAAAGTCACCGAATTGTTGCTGTGACAAATTTAATTAATTTCCTTTGTTCCCTCTGAGTGACACCGTTCCTTTCTTCCCCTCCAGCGAGCTATCGGCAAATTATTCCACCACCTAATGTCCTTATTCATATCAGCACCGATACCACGGCAACTTTGTCATTGATATCACTCCTGTTATTCACAGGAGGGCTGGTGGTGTATTTCGGGTTTTAAAAACTCTTCGGTGAGATCAAGAGCAGGGCTTTGTGAAGGACAGACCTTCAGAGCTTCACGTAGACGTTGCCTTTGAATGATCTTCTCCAATCCCCAGTCATTTAAACATATAAAAGCTGCTTTAGATATGGAGAATGTGAAGCTGACGTCACGCCTATATGTTGCATGTTGCAGTGGCGCCACCATCTTGGGAGGATAATACTCCACTGCTATTGTTGATTTGATATGTACCATTACTTGTTTTGTTTGATGTATGGAGAAATCGAAAGTGAAAGAACCATGGGCTTTTCCTGAACGACTCTGAGTAATGCTATTGCAGTTTTTAACACAGCAAGACTGACCTACCTTAGTTATATTTCCTTATCAAGCAAGAGAAACAAAACACAGCATTGAACGCACTATAGCGATCCTCCCAAGATGTGGCGCAAGTATCAACGCAGCGTGACATTGATTAACGAGCTCTATATGTGTAGCAAGGTATTGAAAACGGTCTCTGGTTTCACAAAGCCATATTTGGTGTTCATTTTTCGCAAATGAAAGTACGAAATGGTGGTTTGTTTTTGCACAGACAGGAGATAAATTCTGTACATTTGTAATACAGCTCACTTATGATGTGCAGCTTTTACTTTTTTTAGTGGCGGACAAACGTGCGCTGTTCCCATGGAGGTGTAAAGCTGGTGGTTACTCTCCCGGTTTTCTGTGTATTGCCTTGCTTGTTTCTCGGTCTTGGCTTATTTTCTATTTGATGCTTTTGTGCTTTATTACAGCAAGATCTATGAATTCTAGCCTGTGGATGAAAGCGGGAGAAAGCAAACAATATTTTCAGCAAACCGGATACATGAAGCCTGGCCTGTAAAATAATGACCGCGTGAAATCCAGCAGAATACAAAGCGTTCCCTTTGCCGAGCCGCTGTTTGATAAATAACAGTGTCAGGTGCTCAAAATGGATGTTTGGACTAAAAACATTGAGGAAATGTACTTCAGTGCAGGCTGAAATGCTTCTTCTGTGCGCATCATCCATCATCAAAGGCCGGACCACGAGACGCGCATTCTGCCGCGGACCTCGGGATCTCTTTTCATTAGGTCTTTCTTAAGCATTAAGTGCTGTCCACTTGACTGTCCGTTTCAATCCCTCGTGCACTGATGTTCCCGTGAAGTGAAATTAAATAAAATCCTCATTGCTGGACCCTGGTGATTTATGAGTGTAAAATGAGATGGACATAATCAAATCATTATGCATAAGGCTGCTCACCCATGACTGAGATATAGACTGAACCATGATGACACTGGGTCAGTTGAGCTGGGATTTGGACCTACCATTACTTCATGCAGTAAATGATACTTGCAAAAAAATTACTAATAGCTATTTTTAGCTATTATTTTTTACCAATTTAAATTTATTTTAATTAGTTATGTTACACAACATATGTATTAAAATATAAAATTTCAATATGTAAAACATAATATAATATTAAAATATAAAATATGATTTTGCGCAATTACATTATTACATGTTTTTTTTATATTAACAACATTAATAAAAATGTTAATTCAATAAACATATTGTATCTAATTATTTTAAATAACAAATATATTTATATAATAAATTGTTTTCAGTTTTTTCCATGTTGATTTTTATGTAACATTTATTGCGAGAAAATATTTCAGAAACTTCCAACTGGAAATATTTGAAAATATGTTTTAAAAATTGCAAACAAGAAACAACTACAGAAGGCTCATATAATATTTATATAATGTTTATTCCCAGCCTTGCTGATCAATTTGACCATTTCTTGGAAAATACAAAAAAGATTTATGTGAGCAGACTTAAAACAATAAATCCTCTGAAGTCATTTAAGTTTTCTATTTTTCTTTTTGCTTCTTTAATATCTGTGTACAGGAAATGTCTATATCTTTGAATGTCTTCAAAATCTTTCCAAAGAAAGTTTGCAGCCATGACGGTGACATGAAGGTCGCAACTCTTTTGAATAAAATGATGAACTGGTTTGTCAGCACGAGCGCCAACAGAATTAAAACTCAAGAGAAAAATGTAGTTTTTTTATGTTTTTTTTCCCCAGTTTTATTTGCAGCAGAATATTTCTAAAAACTTTAAAATTGCATCCTATTAATCTAAAAGCAAGCTCTCTTTTTAAATCCTTTGTGCAAAGATTCAGTCATAGACAATTCATATCTTACCCTCAGTGTGAGTCGACTATCAGCCATATTCCTTTGACCTATCTAGTCATTCAGCATCAGTGGCTGAGGGGACGTGGGGATCGTATTTGGACAGTGCCAGGACTCGTCCTCATTGTTGCCATGGCGAATTTGTTCTGTCTGTTGTCACTATTCATGTTTTTTAAAAGGTTTGAACTGACAAATTCTGTTAAAAGCGTCTGAGAAGGGCTCTTCAGACCGCACTGCATGTGCAAAAATTGGACTGAATTGAAAATTGAATATGTCACTCACCTGGCCCAGGCTGCTCCTCTGTTTGTCTGACAGGTAAAGTGACCTGTGCTGTAGCCGTGGAATGATCCAGGTAGTGCGAAGGCTTCAAGAGATCTCTCCAGAATACTTATCTGCTCTATTACTCTCCGGACACCTCCAGGGACAGGAGAGATGTCTGGGAAAGAGGCTTAGGGCTTTATCACACGTCTGTGTGTGGCCCCACAACGCCCGCCTGGCGTTACCACCCCATGAGGCAGTAGGTTACAGAATTTTCCAGGTCACTGACCACTTCAACTATTAAATAAAAATTGTGACCCACCTAGTCAAATCTGGAGGGAAACCACAAATAGCATAACTTTTACGGATCCATAAGTCATGTTGTATTGTTTGAACTAGTCTGTTACCTTTTTATAGTTCAAACACATAAAAATTCTGAGCTGAAGTTTTATTATGGCTGTTTATTTATTTGTTTAGTTTAAAGGGATATTAGCTCTTGTACTGTGGCATTTGTTTTTGGTCGAGTGGGGCATTGGTTCACTGCAAATGTGTGTCTTAGGGGCATCATGGCTGTAACTCGGTGACCTCTGTTTAATCCAGGGTGCTCCCCAAGGGTACCTACCCACAAGAATCTATGGGGGCGTTTGAGCCCCAGCTGCTGCTGTCACAGTAGGGTCCATGGGGCAGGTTGGCCCAGGGTCCAGGACAGGGAACCAGTAGACCAGATGTGTGAAGCCCTGTGACCAATGTGTCACACTGGGTGACTGTGACACAACCTTGCCCCGGGGTCGGGCACCAGTAGACTCTGTAACGCGCAAATAAGAGGTGTTTAAAACTGTGTGTGTGTTTCAATTACAGTTCATGCAGTGCACGATAACACAGGAAAGCAGGGAGTAGCTGATAATTATGAATCTCATTAATTCCGGCTTGTTAAAGTATTGCCATAAAGGTTGTTTAGTCAACATGTACGCCCCCAAACACACACACACACACACACACACACACACACACACACAAAATACATTTCTAACTTTCACCTTCCTCTCATTTTGATCCTAATCAGATGTGTCAGATTGTTCGTAAATGTCTTGTTTCAGATATACCGGCAGTAATGATCAGTGCAGAAATAGATCTTTCAAGTCATTTTTTTTGTCTCACCCCGTTTCCGCGGTAATTAATGTCAGCTAGCGTGAGCGAGCACGCCCTGGTGTTCATCAAATGAGCTTTACGTGGCAGTGATTCATTAAAAGGTCGTGGCTAAATTAGCATTACTTCATCCCTGTCATTGCCAAGAATAGCTCACAGCTAACTCGCCGCTCTTTGTTTTTTGGTTTGTTTGTTTGTAAAAGTCTTTGATGGAACGTTCTCATGACGGGAGGAGATGAGGAAGTACTCAACCTTTCGTAGAGTGCTGTTTTATATTGTGATGCTACCACTGTTGTGCCCTTAGGCGAGACACTTGAAGGCAGCGTGAAATGGCATTTGCTGGCCATTCTAAGTCCGTAATGTGACATAAATCTGAGTTAAACAGGATATTCAAATGGGAAATGTGCAGTAGGGAATTTGATTGTCCTTCAGGAATTTAATAGAATATGAGGACTGTTCTGCATACAAAAATAGGCCTGAATTTGAGTTTGTAGTGGAGAATTTCTATCCTTCGGATACACCATTCTTTTTTTTGTAAGTCGAGCGTTTGTTTTTCAAATCTATAATTATTTTCTATAATTTTGGATGCTTTGTTACTGCACTAACTGATTGCAGCATTATTTACACAGAATTAGTCAATAACAATGCCTAAATAGATGTTTGATTATTGGTTAACTTGGCCTTTTCAAAGTCATCGAGGTACCATAAGTTAGTGAATTATGATGAAAAATGTATGTAAGGCAATAGTTCAAAATAGTTTGGGGGGAGTTGTGGCCTAATGGTTAGAGAGTCAGACTCGGACCAGAAGGTTGCCGGTTTGATTCCCAGGGCCGGCGGGTAACGACTGAGGTGCCCTTGAGCAAGGCACCAACCCCTACTTGCTTTTTAAATCCTCACTATAATTACTGAATTCATATTGTATATTCATACAAGTTTTTATAAAGACTCACAGTTTCAAATAGCTTTTCAAGTCCCTCGGTTGCGTGTCTGAACGGAGGACGTTAAATGACAGGTAATCTGTGCAATAAAAATTGGCCGTGCCGTATTTCAAGCCCTCAGAAAATTACAATCATAATTTTCACCCAGCCACAGAGGGCCCCTTCCTTAAAAAAATAAATGACTACAGTGCCCTGAGAATGGTCTTGCCCATGTTTAATGTCCTTACCGTACTCCTTTTTGACCCTGGTGGACTGAAGCTCATCCTGTCAATCATACAGTCCCCTCTGGCTCCCTCATTAGTGCACACCCCCTGTGCCCCCTCCCACCCCGTGGTCTTCCGCCAGACTGTCGGCAGGATAGATGGACTGTTTTATGAGGAGGAGTTGATGTGGCCCGAACTACCGTAATTGAACCGGGAAGATGCATCTGTTGTGTTTTCACCGTGGCGGACCGGAAAAGTCAAACAATCAGCTTGCCTCCTCGAGGGTGGGAAAGAGGAAAACTGGATGAAAAGAGGGGAGGGCAGGTAAGAAGAGAGATGACGGGATTAGTTGTGAAGAAATCTTTTAAGTGAATGAATCATTCTTGTTATGGACTGCTGAGTAGGCCTCAAGATTGATTTTGAATGTCAGTGGCACTCAACAAGTGATCTCTAACATTCATGAACAAAGGCTGCGAGTCAGTCTCATTCAAAAAGACCATAAATTGACAAAAAAATTGCTCAACGTACTGTAGATTCATAACAGATTCTGCTTTGTAATTTTGTCTTTTTGTGGATGTGTAGACATGCAAATTTGATAAAGGACAATAAGATTCATTTTGTATGTTCATGACCCGTTACTGACTCATGAGTGATTCCTTTTTAATTGATAAAAGGACACCACCTTGTTGCCACCTACTGGCGTAATGATATAATTTACAGTCAGGTTCAATAAATGATTCTCTGAGCTAATATTTTTGATTCAAAAAGCAAAATTTTCTAAATCGTGCCAGCGCCAAGGGACATTAGTGGGACATTGTAACCTTCAGTGTTTTTCTGATGAATAAGTGCATCAGGTAAAAATTGATGTTTCAAAAGGTAAAATTGGACAGAAAGTACAGTTTAGAATAGAGAATCAAAATGGACGATCCATCATAGTGTCGCAGTGGTGGTGCTGACTTTCACAGACTCCTTTTATATGCAGTAAAAGCCTGTATGAAAGTGCCCAGATTATATACTGTACATCCGCTGAAAATACAATCATCTTCGTCTGACACCTGAATCTGTTTCTCTACAGGACCTGAATGAAAACATCCATTTTTGAGTGCCTTTTTTGTCATTTTTGGACACCTTTTGTGAGTAAAAGCTGTATTTATGCACCCATAATTTATGAGCAATATCTATTGTAGTATGTTTAAATGTCATACTGACCCCTACTGTACTGCATGTATACTCTATGATCTGGATTTAGGCATAAAGCTTAGATAAATTTACTATACATAAACACAATTTACATTAACAGTCATATACAGTGTCTAACTGTAATTTGTGATGAAGTGGCAACGTTCTGAGAACTGGTGTTTCTGAGGGATGCTGTAAAGATTCATATTATTATATAATGATTGTTAGTGACTACCATAACAGGCCACCCTCTGCTACTGTATGTGAATTATTCTGTGATAATAATATGTTAGTGTTAGAGAACAATGCATTTTCACCTCAACTGATAATAACAAGTATTTCAGATTCTTTTAAAATAAGGCTTTGGATAAATCATATTTATAGACAACTTGTTTTCACTATTTTAAGGTATCCCTGCCTCTATTGGAGTCTATGTTTGCATCAGCCAGACATGACATCATAATGACAGCTACATTCCGATTGGCCCCAAGGCCTTAGAGCAGGGTCCAATGAAACAATTTCCTGCTCTCTACCACCTCTGCCTCTGAACTCAGAAGGCATTTGCTTTTTTCTGAAGAGGTGATGGTCTCTCTCTCTCTCTCTCTCTCTCTCTCTCTCTCTCTCTCTCTCTCTCTCTCTCTCTCTCTCTCTCTCTCTCTCTCTCTCC